>NC_034606.1:522333-534309 GCF_900095145.1 Mus pahari | reverse complement strand
TGGCCTTTCTCTACACAAAGGATAAACAAGATGAGAAAGAAATTAGGGAAACAACACCCTTCACAGTAGTCACAAATAATACAAAATACCTTGGTGTGACTTTAACTAATGAAGTAAAAGCTCTGTATGATAAGAACTTCAAGTCTCTGAGAAAAGAAATCAAAGATCTCAGAAGATGGAAAGATTTCCCATGCTCATGGANTAGCAGGATCAACATTGTGAAAATGGCTGTCTTGCCGAAAGCAATCTACAGATTCAATGCAATCCCTGTCAAAATTCAATCTCAATTCTTCAACGAGTTAGAAAGGGCAACTTGCAAATTCATCTGGAATAACAAAAAACCTACGATAGCAAACACTCTTTTCAATGATAAAAGAATCTTTGGGGGAATCCCTATGCCTGACCTAAAATTTTACTACAGAGCAATTGTGATACAAAAAAAACTTCATGGTGCTGGTACAGCGACAGACAGGTAGACCAATGGANTAGAATTGAAAACCCAGAAATGAACCCACACACCTGTGGTTACTTGATCTTTGACAAGGGAGCTACAACCATCCACTGGAAAAAAGACAGCATTTTCAATAAAGGTTGCTGGCACAACTGGTGGTTATCATGTAGAAGAATGAGAATTGATCCATTCGTATCTCCTTATACTAAGGTCAAGTCTAATTGCATCAAGGAACTCCACATAAAACCAGAGACACTGAAACTTACAGAAGAGAAATTGGGGAAAAGCCTCGAAGATATGGGCACAGGGGGAAAATTCCTGAATAGAATTGCAATGGCTTGTGCTATAAGATCAAGAATTGACAAATGGGACCTCATAAAATTTCAAAGCTTCTGTAAGGCAAAAGACAAGCTTCTGTAAGACAAAAAGGCCACCAACTGATTGGGAAAGGATCTTCACCAATCCTAAATCAGATAGGGGACTAATATTCATTATACATAAGAACTCAAGAAGACAGACTCCAGAAAACCAAATAACCCCATTAAAAAACGGTGNACAGAACTAAACAAAGAATTCTGAACTGAGGAATACTGAATGGCTGAGAAACACCTCAAAAAATGTTCAACATCCTTAATCATCAGAGAAATGGGAATCAAAACAACCTTGAGAATCTATCTCACACCAGTCAGAATGGCTAAGATCAAAAATTCAGGTGACAGCAGATGCTGACAAGGATGTGGAGAAAGAGGAACACTCCTCCATTGTTGGTGGGACTGTAAGCTTATAAAAGCACTCTGGAAATCAGTCTGGCATTTCCTCAGAAAACTGGACATAGTACTACTGCAGAATGCATCCATACCTCTCCTGGGCATATATCCAAAAGATGTTCCAACTGGTAACAAGAACACATGCTCCACTATGTTCATAGCTGTCTTATTTATAATAGCCAGAAGCTGGAATGAACTCAGATGTCCCTCAGCAGAGGAATGGATACAGAAAATGTGCTACATCTACACAATGGAATAGTACTCAGCTATTAAAAACAATGAATTTATGAAATTCCTCGACAAATGCATGGATCTGGGGGGTATCATCCTGATTGATCATCATCAATCTCAAAAGAACTCACATAATATGCACTCACTGATAAGTGGATATTAGCCCTGAAACCTAGAATACCCAAGATACAATTTGTAAACACATGAAAGTCTAGAAGAAGGAAGACCAAAATGTGGACACTTTGTTCCTTCTTAGAATTGGGAACAAAACTCCCATGGAAGGGGTTACAGAGACAAAGTTTGGAGCTGAGATGAAAGGATGGACCATCCAAAAACTGCCCGCCCACGGATCCATCCCACAATCAGCCACCAAATGCTGACACCATTGCATACACAAGCAAGATTTTGCTGATAGGACCTTGATATAACTGTCTCTTGTGAGGCTATGCCAGTGTCTGGCAAACACAAAAGTGGATGCTCACAGTCAGCTATCAGATGGAACACAGGTCCCCCAATAGAGGNGCTAGAGAAAGTACTCAAGGAGCTGAAGGGGTGTGCAACCCTATAGGTGGAACAACAATATGAACTAATAAGCACCCCAGAACTCGTGTCTCTAGCTGCATATGTAGTAGAAGATGGTCTAGTCAGCCATCATTGGGAAGAGAGGCCCCTTGGTCTTGCAAATTTTATACGCCCTAACACAGGGGAACACCAGGGCCAAGAAGGTGAAGTGTGTTGGTAGGGGAGCTGGGGGGATGGTATAGGGGACATTGGTCATAGCATTTAAAATGTAAATACCTTATAAAAATTGGAAAAAATATCCTTGTCCTTATGCATCACGTAATATGCGAACATAGATCAGAGAGATTATAGAGTTAGAAAATGACTTTAGGCAAAACAACTCCATAAACTTAGAGTAGGCAAGTTTCCTAATCGATGCAAAAAATAATAAACCATAAAGAAAAGTAGTATCTTAGACTTTGCTAAAGGTCAAAAGCATCTCCTCAATCATGAACCCCTTTAAAAGTGTGGAAAGTTATTTTACCAGGAGAAAAATCCTTGTCTATACACAATAAAGGACATACACACTAGAATGCTATACAACTATCCTGGAAAACCATCTTACCTAAGGACTGTGAACATACATACAGACTATGACTCAGAAATCTTACTCCTAGTTGTATGGTGTACTCAGAAGTGTGTGTGTGTGTGTGTGTGTGTGTGTGTGTGTGTGTGTGTGTGTGTACTTTAACCAAGACACTTTTCATAATAGAATATGAATAGCCCTATCATCATCTGAAAAGGAAAATATTCAAGGGTCTGCTAAAAGTAGAATGAACAGATCATATTCATGAGTGGAACACCACACAATAGTAAGAACAAACAAATGCAATGCATAATAAACAGCATGAAGAATAAAAGAAGCCAGACACTAAATAATACTCTGTGTATATTTCCAGCTACATAAAGCATAAAACCAAACAAATCAAGGAAGTGGTCTCCTGCGAAAAGGAGTATGAGAAAATGGAAGGAGGCACATGGTGAGCTTTTGTAGAGCTATCATGCTGCTTCTGATGTGGGTGCTGGTTATGCAGGTGTGTTCAATTCATACAGGTAGCACATATGAACTCTTCCTGACAACATTAAACTCAATAACATTTTTGGAAATTAATGTACAGTAAGCTGTCAGAGAACCAAAGCTGAACCAATATTCTTCATGGCTAACATGAAAATTCACCATTACTTTAGGGAGAGAGTTTGTGGCCTGTAATATTACTGTGACCTCTGTACCACATATTCACTGAGCAGCTGAAAGACCTCCTGATATCTTACAGGGAACCCAGCCTAGTATGAACTTCATTGTAGACACGGACAAATATAATGACCCATAAATAATAAATGGCCATTATAATTAACCCAGATGAATCATTTCTAAGGGGGAATTTAAAACAAAACAAAAAATAAAAAGAACATGTTGCCATAGAAGAGTCTTCTGACATGGAAAGTGGTGCCATCCAGAGAAGTCAGGGTGAGATCTGTCAATATCCTCACAGCCCAGGACCATTGTCCTATCAAAGCTGCAGCAGACTAAAATGTAAGAATGTGTTTCAATTAACATTTTCTTAGTTCATTCAGGAGTACCCACATCAAGGCAGCCATTATTTTATATTTCTGGCTTCTTCTATAATCACTTAGATCATTTAATGTTTCTTTGTGTCTCTTACAAGTTTTCACTTCCCAGATATCAAGTGCTACTTACATTAATAGTTATAAAATGAAAGAAATTTTAGAGTAGTAAATGAATCTAAATTATGAAACATAAGATCTGGACTTTGGCATAGTGCTATAGAAGAAAAAAGATATCACTTAGATTGTGAGAGTTTAAAACATTTTTCAAATCATAAAATGTTGGGGGCCACAATCTGATGATTATAAATTCAGTGTTTATTTTAATAGGGTAACAACAAAAATACCTCTAATTTAGTAGCACTTTAAAAGAAAATTTTAAATGTTCTCATTTTTAATGTTTCTATATATGTGTGTAGGAAACAGCAGTGAAAATTTCATTCTAAATAGTATCAGATCAGTCTCTACTGAAGCCTAGAAAACCATACAGAAAAATATACAAATCACAGCGCAGCTGAGAACCTGCCCTTGGTCAGGGTCAGGCACTAATGAACATTAATTTTAATAAAGTTGGATCTGATTTAAGCAAGCAAAACAGAAACAAATGACCCAGAGTAGAAGTAAACTCAATGGTTCACAAAATGTAGCACTTGGTAAAAGGGAAATATCATCCCCACATCCTAATTCCCTAGAGAATAAATGCCACCCACAGCCAAGAAAGCAAAAGTATTCCTTTTCCTTTTGTGCTGCCAACTGAGTCAGGCAGAGCTCTGACCAGTTCCTCCTTTCCATTACCTTTTCTTCTAAATTTATTAAACAGTAAGAGAACTGAAAAAGCAACGAAAACAGCAATATCAGCCTTAACAAGACAGTAGGAAGGAGAATGCAGAGCCTAGTGCTCTGAAATGTGTGTTCTCTGTGAAACATACATTAGCATACCTCTAGTAGGTACCAGAGGAATAAGGGAAAGTGCTTAGCAGAAGGAAACTGATTGCAAGGCAGTCTAAGGCTGGTACAGTGTAACCCCTGCCCTGCCAGTGTGGCTTGAAAGTAGAGAAGGATAGAATTAAAGTATGCAGAACACATAAATGCACCCCCTCTATTAGGATGTCCTCAGACTCTAGATCCAAGTGGATTTGAATGATCAAAAGACAAATAAGGACTTCTACCTGGTTCCCTCTACTGGGCCAGAGTCTTAGCTGGTCTGCTCCATTGAAGACACCATATACTGACCCATCCTAGAGGACCCATTGCACTCAGAGCAGTTGCCCATGCCCCTGCCCTCCAGAGTCCTAGAACTGTGGCTCGGAGCCCAGTGGAATTGGGACCCATCACCCACCAAAGCCCCCACCCTCCTGGATCCTACTCCCTTTCCATCCCTAAAGCCCCTCCTGCCCAGTCCTTTCTGTTGGAGCAGACTCTTAGGTGGTCTAATCCTGTGAAGACACCATATCCTGACCCATCCTAGAGGACCCACTGCACTCAGAGCAGTTGCACAACAGCTTGACTGCTTTACTGAAGACACAACAGTCTGAAGGCCTCTCAGGAGATCTACTGCAGCCAGGGCTACAGATCAGCAGTTTCTCTGCCCCTGTGAAGAGTCCCCAGTTGGAAGATCAAACTAGTGGTCTGCTACAGCAAAGGCTGCAGGCAAACCAGGAGACCTGAAGTAACCCAGGGACAAAAGAGGCAGATTCCAGACAATCACCCAGACCAACAAACACCAAGGATATCCAGATGGCGAAAGGCAAGCACAAGACCATAAGCAACAGAAGCCAATATATGCGAGCATCATCAGAACCCAGTTCTCTCAGCACAGCAAGCCCTGAATACAACAACACAACTGAAATTCAGCAAGCTGACCTAAAAATCCTATCTTATGAAATTAATAGTGTCCTTTAAGGAGGATAACTCACTGAAAGAAATACAGGAAAACATGGATAATAAGGTGAAGGAATTGAATAAAGCAATCCAAGACCTAAAAGTGGAAGTAGAAACAATAAAGGAAACACAAATGTAGACAAACCTAGAAATGGAAAACCTAGGAAAGAGGTTAGGAATTACAGATTATCACCAACAGGTTACAAGAAATAGAAGAGAGAACCTCAGGTGTAGAAGATATCATAGAAAAGATTGACACAATTGTCAAAGAAAATTCAAAACATAAAACACTCCTAACCCAAAGCATCCAAGAAATTCAGGACACAATGAAAAGACCAAATCTAAGAATAATTGTAATAGAGGAGAACGAAGATTCCCAGCTCAAAGGACCTGAAAACATCTTTAACAAAGTCATAGAAGAAAACTTCCCCAACAAAAGAGATGGTCATAAAGGTACAAAAAGCCTATAGAACACCAAATAAATAGGACCAGAAAAGAAAATCTTCTTGTGACATAATAATCAAAACACGAAATGCACAGAGAAAAGAAATAATATTAGAAGCTGCAAGGGAAAAAGCTCAAGTAACATACAAAGGTATCAGAATTACAACAAACTTCTCAACAGAGGCTATGAAAGAAAAAAAAAAAGAAAAAAAGAAAGCAATAAGAGCCTGGTCAGAGGTCATGCAGACTCTAAGAGAACACAAATGCTATCCCAGGCTACTATACCCAGCAAAACTCTCAATATAGATGGAGAAACCAATATATTCCAGGACAAAAGCAAATTCAAATTGTACCTATCTACCAATTCAACCCTACAGAAGATCCTAGAAGGAAACTTCCAACACAAGGAAGGTACCTGCCCCAAAGAAAGGACAAGGTACTAAGCATCTTGAAACAAAGCCAAAAGGAGAGAACCACAAGCTCATAAAGCCACCTACAAAAACAATCATATCAGGAACCAACAGTCCTCTCTCTTTAATACCTCTCACTATTAATGGACTCACCTCACCTATAAAAAGACATAAGCTAACAGACTGGGTACACAAACAAGATCCAGCATTTTGCTGCAGACAAGAAACACACCTCAATTACAAAGAGACACTATCTCAGAGTAAAAGGATGGAAAAAGGTCTTCCAAGCATATGATCCCAGGAAACAAGCAGGAATTACCATTTTAATATTCAATAAAATAGACTTTCAACTAAAAGTTGTCAAGCATGATAAAGAACACTTCATATTCATCAAAGAGGAAATCCACCAAGAGAAATTCTCAATTCTGTACATCTATGCCCCCAAAATGCAAGAGCACCCACATTTATAAAAGAATATTTATTAAAACTCAAAATACACATTGCACCCCACACAATAATGGATAATTCAAAACCCCACTCTCACCAATGGACAGGTTATTGAAACAGAAACTAAACAGAGACAGTAAAACTAAGAGAAGTTATGACCCAAATGGATTTAACAGATATCTACAGAATATTTCACCCTAAAACAAAAGAATACTCCTTCTTCTCAGCACTTCATGGTACCTTCTCCAAAATCGACCATATAATTGGTCACAAAACAACCCTCCACTGATACCAGAAGACTGAAATAATACCATGCATCCTATCAGACCACCATGGCCTAATGCTGGTCTTCAATAACAGCAAAAACTACAGAAAGCCTGCATACACGTGGAAACTGAACAACTATTTACTCAATGATAACTTGGTCAGGGAAGAAATAAAGAAAGAAATTAAAGACTTCCTGGAATTTAATGAAAATGCTGACACATCCCAAACTTATGGGACACAATGAAACCAGTGCTAAGAGAAAAGTTTATAGCACTAAGGGCCATGGTAAAACTCTAGAATAAAAAGAAGCAAACTTACCCAAGGGGATTAGAAGGCAGGAAATTGTCAAACTCAGGGTGAAAATCAACCAAATAGAAACAAAGAAAACCATACAAAGAATCAACAAAACCAGAAGCTGGTTCTTTCAGAGAATCAACAATATAGATAAACCCGTAAGCAAACTAACTAAAGGGCCAAGTGGCAATATCCAAATTAACAAAATCAGAAATGAAAATGGAGACATATGTAGCAGAAGAAGGCCTAGTCGGTCATCATTGGGAAGAGAGGCCCCTTGGTCTTGCAAACTTTATATGACCCAGTACAGGGGAATGCCAGGGCCAAATAGTGGGAATGGGTGGGTACGGGAGCAGGGCGGCACGGGGGGGGGGGTAATAGGGAAATTTTGGGATAACATTTGAAATGTAAATAAAGAAAATATCTAATTCAAAAAAAGAAAAAAAGAAAAGGGAGACAACAACAGAAACGGAGGAAATTTTAAAAAAATCATCAGATCCTTCTATAAAAGCCTATATTTAACAAACCTGGAAAATCTATATTGAAATGGATGGTTTTCTAGACAGACCACATACCAAAGTTAAATCAAGAGCAGGTAAACTATCTAAATAGACTCATATTGCATAAGGAAATAGAAGTCATTAAAACCTCCCAACCAAAAAAAGCCCAGGGCCAGATGGATTTAGTGCAGAATTCTATCAGACCTTCAAAGAAGACCCCCCCCCCCTTTTTTTTTGAGACAGGGTTTCTCTGTATAGCCCTGGCTGTCCTGGAACTTACTTTGTAGACCAGGCTGGCCTCGAACGCAGAAATCCGCCTTCCTCTGCCTCCCGAATGCTGGGATTAAAAGCATGTGCCACCACGCCTGGCCCAAAGAAGACCTGATACCAATTTTCCTCAAATTATTCCATAAAATAGAAAGCGAAGGAACACTAACTTGTTCTATGAAGCCACAATTACTCTGATACCTAAACCACACAAGGACCCAACCAAAAAAGAGAAATTCAGACTAATCTCACTTATGAATATTGATGCAAAAATACTCAATAAAATTCTTGCAAACCAAATCTAAGAATACATCAAAACCATCATTCACCACATCAAGTAGGCTTCATCCCAGGGATGCAAGGTTGGTTTAATACACAAAAATCCATTAATGTAATCTACTATACAAACAAACTCAACAACAACAAAAAAATCACATGATCATCTCCTTAGATCATCTCCTTAGCACTTGACAAAATAAAAATCCCCCAAACCATTAATATTTTAGTCACCTTCTATTGCCATAAAGAGACACCATGACTACAGTAAATCTTATAAAGAAAAAAAAATGGAGCTGTTTTACCGTTTCAAAGCTTCAGTCCATTATCAGCATGTTTGGAAACACGATGACACACAGGCAGACTTGGTCCTGGAGAAGGAGCTAAGAGTTCAACATTTGGATCTGCGAGCAGTGAGAAGAGAGAGCCAGGCTTGGGCTTCTGAAACCACAATATGCATCCCTAGTGCCAGACATTCTTTGAAAAGGCCACACCTCCTATTCCTATCAGATAGTACCACTTCTTAAGTATTTAAATATATAAACCTATGGGGGACATTCTTACTCAAACCACCAAAACAGGTGCCAATTTTCTAGATCTTTCATAGACACACAGACCCTGAGAAAGGCTAGGGATAGGGCAGGGGTAACCTCAAAAATGCCTCAGTGGCACTGGGATCTGCATGCTGCTGGAAGGCAGGCCACAAACACTTCCAAGCATCTTTGTGTGAAGTAAAAAATGGTCCTGCACATCACTTCCTGCACAGTTCAGGGGTTATGGACAGAGTCATTGATACTGTACTTTTCCCCTTACAATGACATGAGAGATGACACCCATAGCAAAGTCCTCACATCCGGGGTACCATAGGACAGGTTGCAGAGATCTAGTTTTGTGGTGTAGGAAGGCAGAATACGGGTGGCTCAGAAAAGAAATACTAAGAAAGCTCACTCTTGAGATCAGATACCAGGGCCTGGCTAGGACAGAGGGAAGAAAAGAACAAGAAACCAAACCAGAATCCTGAGCTGGAGTCATTGGCAGACTGAATAGCATGCAGCTGGGGAAACGTGTAAGCAGACAGGCACATGGTAAGGTGCAGACACACAAAACTTTTCAGAGCCAAGGGTGAGACTAGGACGCTGGTCTGGCAACCAAGACCCAAAAACTAAAACAGAGGTGCTTTAGCTTGCAAAGAATGTGAACACCAAGGTTAAGAACTGAATTTATATTCAAACCTAGCTGTATGCTGAGCAGACACAACCAGCTCTCTTCCTACTAATGGCTACAGAGAAGGTGCATTGACAATTTTAGGGGCAGACTCTCCTGGGCTCCTACACATGATATCTAATATCTGGTAGGAATGGTGGACTACAAAGTAGGCAAAAAAAAATATGACCTGTTGCTACAGAATATAGTGTTCAGCAGGGTCAGACACAGATATTATTGAGACATTCGACAAGGATTGCTTTAAAAATAAACTGTAGATCTAATGAAAAGACGGGGAATTTCATTATAAATGTTAAGACTATAAGACTGAACTATATATGCTAAAAATAGAGCATAGTTATAGATGGCCTAATATTTAGATTTGCATGTTAAAAATGTAAACTTTCATTAGCTTTATAACTTTAGCAGAGTGTAGGAGATATTTTAAAATAAGGTACAATATGATTAGACTTCAATGTCAACTACTGAATTTGGAATGACTTTGTGGGAATTTTCAGAGATGTTAAACTGGGGAGGGAAGCCCCACCCTGAATGTAGATGGCATCTCAGATGTTATAAAACCAGAAGAAGGAAAACAGCAGAAAAGCCCTGCCTTTTTCTACTTCCTGATCAGTACCATTGATCAATCTGCCCCTGCCATCCACACCAGGATGAACTCAATCCCTCTAAACTGTGAACAAAATAACACCCATCTCTTTTAATCTGGTTATTGTCAGGTATATGGTCACAGAAAAAAATGGAATTGGTATAGAAAGTTGATACCAGAGTTGGGGCTGTTGCTATGCCAACTTGACCAAGTGGATTAAAAACATTTGGAACTGGTTTATGGGGAAATGTTAGAGAAGTTCAGATCTGTTGGATACACAGTATATAGAATATTATTGATAAATTTTAATGACTTATTCTGGTGGGAATGTGGAACACTAGAATGAAAAAATACATGTAAAGAGAAGCTATATCTCAGGAGGTTCCATCCATGTGGAATAAACATTGTATCAGGAATGATGAAGAGACTATTCATGTCTCTCTGAGACAAAGAACCTGACTGCTTTCTGCCATGTCCTGAGATCCTGAGTGAGGTTTACATGAAAAAAATACATATTAAGTCATTTGGTGGGAAAAATTCATGTATCCTGCTCACTGCTCCAAGTATGATCCATGGCTAGAGAATATATAAAGAAAAGAGAAATATATTGTTTGGTGAGAAAGGACTAAGATGACGTTAAAGCTGCAGACAATCACAGAGAATAGCTGTCACTGTAACTACCAGTGATAGGCTGCTCCTATGACAGCAATTATCCTTCATTTTACAAACATATTGCCCAAACAGAATTTAGAAGCATATCAAGTCTGTTTGCTTTTGTCTTTTGTGGTTTATTTGCAGATTCGTCTTCATGCCCCTAGGTTTAGACATGTATTTTACAGTATTTCAGGAGTCTCAGGGTTACAAAATATGATGGGTGACATATTTCTGGCCTCAAGAAACCCTACATTTATAGCAACAAAAATAATTGTTCAAAAAATATGATCTATAAAAATGAGGAAGAGAACCCATACCCAAGTGCCGCTGCTGTCATGCTCCTCTGGCTGCTTCACAATAGATGGCATGGATTCCACTTTTGATTTTTGTTTTCTTTAATACAGAACCTTTTACTGGATAGCAAAACTGAATTTGCCACATTGTGCCTATACATGTAAGTTTAATAAGGGCTCTCAGCATTGATTGACATGGGCAAGTTTGTAGTTTCCAAAAGAGTGTTTCCTTACCCACAGAGTAAGAGTCACAATACAAACCTGTCTGTGAAGTCTTTTGTGAGAGTTAAATATGATGATGATTATCCCTATCATCATGCCTGGCACAAATATGAACTCCTTAAATATTTGCCCTTATTGATTTTGCTCTAGTTATATCATTAAGACATTGAAAATTGTACACAGTTCTCTCTTGGGAAGATTTCTTTGGGCTTCTGTAGAATAAGCATAGATTCCTTCAGATTGCTTCACCAGGAAGTATTCTCGGTAGCATTCTGTGTGCTGCACTCTGAAGTAGAGAGACTATCAATCACAAGCACATGTTATTTAGAAACGTGACAAATATTTTTAAAATGTTTGCTGAGACCAATTTGAAACAGCATGAACTGATTGCATTTCAGAATGGAATCAGTGTCTTAAGAGATTTGGGTTGCGTCTTTCTCATCCTCGAAGTCCCCCAACTCCTCTCCAGGTGAACACTGGCAAACTTGTTGAATCTCCATAGGAAGGCACTGCCGGGGAGAGAGCGGACTGGAGAGGGGACCCGCAGCTGGACCCGATCGTCCTGCGCCTCTCCTGCCCAGGAGGGGTGTTCGCCTGGCGGCTGTCCGCAGGCTGATCCAGCACCCAACACCTTT
>NC_034606.1:510661-522322 GCF_900095145.1 Mus pahari | reverse complement strand
GTAGGGGAACAGAGGTGGGGGGAGGGGTATGGGAATCTTTCGGGATAGCATTTGAAATGTAAATAAAGAAAATAATAATAATAAAAAAAAAGAGATTTGGGTTGCATTCTTATTTGTATTATGTACTGTAAAGGGTGAAAAGTTATAGCTGAAGCAATCACAAACACTTAGCCATATCTCAGGAATCCTGGAGTTACTAAGTAACTAGGAAACACTAGGTTCAAATCAAAGTCTCCACCGTGTACCTGGGATTAGTTTCTTCTGGTTTTGATGGTACCTAGTACCAAGTAGATTGCAATAATAGAGCTGATGATACTCAGCATGGCACACAACTGTCTCTCTAGCTGGGTTTGACTATAGGAAGAAAGCATCAATAGTCTGACATAGTTGATGGAGAAATGAGACATATGAACTGACAAAAAAAAAGGTATTTTCTGATACCACATTTGAGCACCTTGTGGATGGAGACATCACGAGAAAAGAGTGTAAGAGAAAGGGGAATGTTAATTTTTATTTTCATTGCAGACATTTGTGGTGCAGTACTATTTAAAGATCAGGAAGAAGATGTAGTGGCCATTTTATGTTTTAATCTAAAATCTAATCATTTATGTCTTAAGAGTCAGCAAACTGAAATAAGGTAGGACAAGTCATAACACTGCCTTTGAACTCTTTTTCCCAGAGGCAGACAAGCAAGAACATGATCTTTCCTTCTGCCATTGACTGAGGACTCCCAAGCAGCTCTTGAGCTGTTGGAGCACCCATTTCAATATATCAATTTATATGTGTCCCTAGTGCTACCACAGTACCCATTGCTCAGTGCCTTCTTGGAACAAGAGGTATGTTCCATTTTTTTAGTTTTGTAATCTGCCTGAGATTTTAATCTGTTTTATTATTACCTGAACACCTTCCAAACAGGTATGCTGTATGTTATTATTGATATGGCTTTGTCTGAGAGCAATTCTGAAGCAGTTGGAGGACAAAGAATAGATGGGTAGAAGGGAGCTAGGACAAGACCATACTAGGAATAGTTTGAAAATGCGAAGTCTGATATCTCCAAGTCTGACAGATATCAATTGGGTAGAGGAGACAAGTGTGCTTTCCCCAACAGAATTCAGCTGAGAAATATCAAGTTCCTTCATGGAAAATAGCTTTGTATTTCATTCTCACACACCCTCATAGGCTTGTAATACAGTGAATTGAACTGTTTAGTGGTAAAGTCTGATTCAGAAAAAAAACATTTGCATTTGTGGTCAGTGCATATTTAAAACCCATTACCCATGAATCACTCCAACCTTTACAATTTTAGTTTCATAACCTATTAAAGAAGTTTACCTTCAACTACTGTGCAATGAAATTTCCTTTAGCTCAGTGGCCAGAATAAACATGAGCATATTTTTAAAAGATTAGCCTTTACTATAGTCTGTAAAGGTCAGAAATACTCAGAACTATAAACAAAAAATTAAAACCAGAAATAAAACATTTCTTAAAAGTTAGAGACTTCTACTCAACATGTTGTAATAAATTTATATGTAACTGTTCCAAGCATGTGGAAAATAGAATGGAATGATAAAATGTGAAAAACAAAAAGTAACCACTTATATTCAAGAAGCAGATAATCCTGAAGTAGAGCAGGTGACAAGCTGGGTGAAGGTGAAAAAGGATTCTTTTGCATGCTCTGGGAGCTTCTCTTAGTTTCCATTAAGCCTTTTCTGTGATGCAGCCTTAAAAGTATAGGGGCCACTAAAAAGAGCATATACTTGCCAATTCTATACTCACGAATGCTTGCAATATATAGAACCTTATATATCCAAAGTCTCTCTATATGTATTTTTAGTTTAAGGCATTTTGAAAATGCTGTGCCAATGTAGATCTTGCTATAGAAATGGTTTATGACTATTCATCCCTGGATTTCTCAGATGTTTTGTACATCCAGCAAGCATTTACTGAAGTACCATAGGCTGGTAATAGAGCAAGGGATGTGCCATAAACATACTCTGTTCTTCTGAACATCAGTCTAGCTAAAGCACAGGTGACCTAGAAGTAGACAAGGATAACTCAAGACAATGGCCAGTACAGTGAAATCAAATGATGTGCCAGAGAAATAGTGGCTAAGAAGGTAAATTTTGTGTTGAGGTTAGAACACTTATGGCTGGTCACATGAAATATTCGGAAGAACCACAGCCAAAGTGATCAGCAGATACAGAGGATTGAACACGGGACGGGCACGAGGTGAGCGCTGAGGGCTATTTCACAACAACTTGATCACATTAGGGTAGCATTGAGCCAGAGAACTCCATTTAAATAATACTGAGGTACCAGAAATATTGGTTGCGTTTAAGTTTGGGAATTATGACAAGCATTCTAACTTAGAAAAATAATGTAAAAACAACTAAAAGCTGACAGGCAGATCTATCTAGAAATGCTGATATAAAAGCTTTTATAGTAGTAAACTAATAAATTCAACTTTAAAAAATGTCTGAAAAAAGATCCAACATCGAAAACAAAGATGTGATTTTTAGAACTGTTTTTCTAATTGTGTACAATTACTGACAAATTTTGCTTTTGGCATAAAAATAATTTGTGCATCTAATTATCATTGAAGTTCTGTGGAAAGAAGCTAGAGGGAAGAACAGTTTTGGAGGAGAGAAGCCTGTCTACTAAGAACAACAGGGAAAAGCCCGAGTGTGGCTCTGGTACCAAACAAAAGGAGTGACTGGGACAGCAGGCAACAGAGCAAAGATGTGACTTTTTACAGAGCAGATTGAAGGCTAACAAACAGCATGGGAAACAGCACCAAGCTGAGTAACGTGTGTTATTGGTGGCATCAGTGGGTCAGTAGAGCCCATGGACTCTACTGTATGTGAAACAAGTAGCCACTGCTCAGACCAGTCACTTACCTTGGTTGCTTCTCACAATGCCTTCACAGAGAGGAGACGTAGGGAGATATGAGAGTAGAATGATAATATTGACACCTTCCTCAAGAAGAGAAGTTATTTAGGAACAAGTAGAAACTAGTAGATGGAGGCTTCATGTCAGGCAGACAAGATGAAGTGGGAACAAACACAGCAGACGAATAGTCAAAGTAAAAGTGTTGCATCACTAGAACAGATTATCTTACATGTGGAAATACTTCCAACTTCAGATCTAACTTGAAAAAGGTACTAAGTTGGATATAAGTACAAAATCTCCATGCTGGTGGACATTCAGAAACTGCTCAATCAAACCTTTATGAGATGAAATATTCTGATTTAATCAATTTCCTGATTAGTTAGATCAGATTTTTAAGATAAAGTTGCCAATCTTTCTTACAAGTATCAGCTAAGATCAATGAAATAGTATGGATGGTTAGCTCAACATGCATCTCTGCATATGTGTACAAAATAATTAAATGTATTACATTGTTTTATCCCAATGGCAGCATGCCCTGACCATAACAAAACTTGCATAGCAACCAAAACTGAAGTGATATAAACTTAGGTTTTCTCTTTCCACTCAACATGCTCATGGACATTCCCACTTTTACTTTGTAGACCACCATGCTCTCTACCTATGTTGATCCTTGCTAGATTGGAGCACTTTGCCTCCAGAAGTGCAGGGCCAAGACTGACTTGATCACCATCCAGCTTCTACTGCCTTATGGTACCAACGAGTCTCCAGATATCCTGCCTGTTTTCTGGGGGGAGGGAGTGCCACTGAAAAAAGTTGATGTGAAATCTATCCCCATTTGCTTAAAATACTTTCTTTCTATATACAAGAATATGGCAAAGAAGCTTTCCATGAGCAACACAGTAAAAGCAACAGGATGCAGAGTGAGTCCATTACCCTGAGAAAGAAGTGGAGTTTATACCCTTAGGCAGTACTTAAAGAATTTGGAGTATTTCCACTACTGAAGCCACTTGAAGAAGTCAGGAAAGAGTAAATATGCTAACACTGTAACCTTTCAAAACTACAACTATTTAAAAAGAGCACACTGGCAGAGTGCTGTTCAAATAGTCTAAAACAATGAGCAGCCTGACATTTTTCAAACAAATATTTTAAAATGCATGCCCACATGTTTGCTGGAAATTAATGCCATTTGTTCAACAATAATAGACTTGATTCATATTCAGTCTCATATAGTGGATTATATTTTCTGATTTCATTAAACCTTCAAAAGGTTACAGCTGGTTGACATATGGAAAGCTTTATACCTTGAAAACAGAGAATTACAGCAGGCCCTTGGTTACACAATTAGTCCCCAGTAGAAGCAGAAGAGCAGAGAACTGTATTCCTCACCCTCACTGATTATATATTCAAGTTTTATTATGCCAAATGACTGAAATGGTGGCCACAAACATGTGGCTGAGCATAGGAGGGCTCCCTTGGAGCTGAGCTCTGAAGTGTGCCTGAGGAGGAGTCATTTACAGTGAGTTCTGGAGACTTGAATCTGCAAGTCAAAGCTATAAAATGTAAAGGTGACAGGCACCACAGTGAGAACACATGTGCACTCTTGACTGGCAAAGAGGGGATGTGCTTACCAAGACACAACTCTGGATTCAGTTAAACAATATTAAAGGTCATTTTTTTAAATTTCCTTTTAAAGATTACTAAAACCAACCAACCACCAACCACCCACCAACCAAGCAACCAACCAACCAAACATCCAAACAAAGCAAAATCTTGAATAGCTAGTTTATTGGGAGTGATAGAAGGGCTGTGTGACTCTGGAGAACTAAAGTCAGACTTTAAATATTCTCATCAGCCTACTTGTATTAGGAAATAACTGACCATTAGGAAACACACCATGATCAATATGGGTTTCATTAGGGCTTCCATCATTATGAAAGTGATTTCTCAAAAAGGAGCTTTAACAGACACTAACTCGGGGGCTGGAGAGATGGCTCAGCAGTTAAGAGCAGAAGGTCCTGAGCTCAAATCCCAGCAACCACATGGTGGCTCACAACCATCTGTAATGAGATCTGACGCCCTCTTCTGGGCTAACAACCATCCGTAATGAGGTCTGACGCCCCCTTCTGGTGTTTCTGAAGACTTGCTACAGTGTACTTACATATAATAAATAAGTTAAAAAAAAGTATTAAAAAACAAAAGACACTAACTCACAAAACCTTCTCTCCTGAGAGGGATAGTTACAGAAATGTTCATTGTACTGTCAAGTCTTGAGTGATAACATAAATTCTGAAATTAAGCCCAGTATATAGTAGAAGTTAAAGTGATTGTGCCTATCTCCCTTTCTGAAAATTCTCCTATCTTTTTGAGTTGTGTTCCTCTTATACCTCTTATATGTTTATTTCATTTCTTGTTTGAAGTAGAAGCTTCTGTGCACCACTAGTGTCCTTAATGACTTTGTTTTCATAATAAGCACAAGGGCCAGGCTACTACTTACTTGCTATAAGGCATTAGATATGTTAACTAACTTCTTGGTGCCTTAATTTTTGTATTTATCAAGGATAACAATTATTCTGAAAGTAATAGTTGTCATGGCAGCTGAATATCTACAAAAATGATGACAAGGCCTGAAACATAGTGGCCAATTATAAATGATTTGCACTCATTTATTATTTCAGTCATTACTATATGTTATATGCTAATAGATCCCACCTTGATAGGTAGAAGGGGAAACCTTACAAATTTTTGATAATTTGCCTCTGGATTCTTCATTGTTTCTAATTAAAATTCCATCCTGGAAGTATCTCTTATTCAATGTTGAAGTGCTAGAGGGCTTTCTGGGTGAAGGACTGTGTGTATCTGAAAGGCTAGTTGCAGATTCCAGCTATCATTCAAACCACTGGACTAGAGGGAACCCTCCAGAAAGTTCGCTTTGCAGTAAAAGATGTACCTACATTCTCTCAGATAAAGTTCAGTGGGATTATCCAAAAGTACATCAAAGGAATTCCTGATTTCCATTCACATTAAGATTACATTAAAAGTCACTTTATGAAGCAGAAGGGAGAGGTATTCAACTAGTATCAAGTGTAGCTTCAAAATCATCTACGCTACCTGCACAAATTCAGGTTGTCAGGTTCCCTCCAGACCTACTAAATCAGAGTGTAATCATGGATCCCAGAGGCTACATTTCTACCAAGCATCCAGATACCTGCTCTATCACGAGGAGTACTTCAGGAGCCACTGCAGGAAGCCCAGCTCAGGTGATAGGTATGATCCCCAAACCTGTGCTGTTGGTGATAGATCTTTCTGATTGGATAGCAGAGCTATAGGTTATTTAATCTTGTTCATCTCTTTTGCACCCCAAGGATCCATTTCTTCATTTGCTTTGCATACTTGTACTCTGCCTCAATAAACAAATATAACCCTACAAATCATAGTGGGACCAAAGCAGGCTTCTGGGCAGAGGTAGATACCCCAAGAACTTGGGTCTAAGAATGATGTCTCTGCTGCATTCTTCCTTAGTGGGTCACCTAGCAAGATTATCCAGTTTCCAATTAGGAAATCCCCATTTGGCCTTAGGCAAAGCCTCTAAGTATCCCAGTAAGTTCAGGATTGAATTTAAGGATCGAGGATAACTGAACATGGCAGACAGTTTGCTGAAAAGTAGTTAACCTGTAAAATCAACTCTAACAGTTCTTACACAGACATGCTATTTCAGTTTCTGCTAATGAGAGAATCCAAACTCTATAAATTATAAATCAATTTAAACCTCAGATGTGGTGAACAAGTTAATATTCATTAGAGAAGAGGGTAAACATGCTAGCACAGACATTACCACTGTCACCAGTAGAGAAATCCAGTGTTTCAGCAGCAAAGTCCATGGCTAAATGTCTTCCTCTTTCAACATTTGATACAAATTCCTTCTCCATATTAGCTCCTTTTTTTTACTTGTATATTTTAGAAAATGAAATGTAGTTATAGTTGATTATACTCAGAGCTATGAGGAAGGACCTACTGGCACAGTGAATACAAGGTTGGGCCAATGGTGCTAACTATATCATCATGGCACTTGGGAGGCAGAGGCAGGTGGATTTCTGAGTTTGAGGTCAGCCTGGTCTACAGAGTGAGTTCCAGGATAGCCAGGGCTACGCAGAGAAACCCTGTCTTGAAAAACCAACAACAACAAAAAAAGTTTTTCCTTCAGTAGCTTTAAAATTGAGCTTCTCAGGCATGCTTACGGCAGATAGGGAAAAGACAAAAGACACATCACCTCTGGAAGGAGTGAAGAGTGGAACTTGGAGTGGCTTGGTAAATGCTCTGGTGCCCCACAGCATTAGCTGGGAAACCCTCAGCTCTGAAGTGTCCTATCTATCCATCTACTCAATCTTCTCCTGAAGCTCAATAACAACTCATTACACGCAGTCATGCTTTGGACTTGAGCCTACACAAACCAGCTCTCTACAGAGTGCTAACTTGGGCAATAGATGGGCAGCTCAAATTCTGAGGCTGATTTACATGCTATCCAGCCAAGCTAGAAGATTAAAGAAACAAGTCACTTAGGCAAATTCAGCTGGGATGTGGCACGCAAATAAAGTTTAGAAATGAGAAAAATGTCAAGGCTATAATGAAGAGCACAAGGCTAGCACAAGTTCAGCCAATCCCAGCAGCTCAATAAAACCAGTTCTCCCCCTTCCCACTGAGTCTGCTTTCTGATCTAAAAGTTACATAACCCTGGCAGCAGCAGAACCTCAAACTCCAACCATTACCCACAGTCCATCCCAGTTAACTACCAATCACCAAAATATTTTCATGGGAGAAGAGTGGGGGTGATTTTATAAGTCTCTAGGTTTTCATTACTGTGAATTTCTCAGCTTTTGTAGGTCAGAAGAACACTGTGTGATAACTAGATTTTGCTTATTCTAAGGGTAAAGGGTAAAGAATGCCACTCTGTAAAGAACTAATGTCACTGCACAACACTTGGAGAAAAATGGATGGAGAATCTGAAAGAACACAAAAAGTGATTTAAAAAAAAAAGTAAAATTAATTGGTAGGGTACTTTATATCTCCTGAAGGGATCGATCAAGAAATAACATACAGTATTTAATTACCAAAGATTAATTCCAGTAATAAAGCATACTTTAGTTGCTGCTATTGAAAATATTTGTTGTATTGGTTCATTCATTCATTCATTTAGCAAATACCCAGTAGTATAATCTATACCAGGATTGATGTGCACTCAGAAAATATGGATGCCTGGATTCCCTCTTGCCCCTGAGAAGCACTGTCTTTTCACTTACAATTCATATTTGTTTTCTGCACTCAGCACTAGTTACTAAATGAAAATATAAAAGATGCAAAGAAACTAAGACACAAGAATAAAGGGCGGGAGAAAGGGAAAGACACAGGAAGAAGTTCCTTATTACAATCAACACAATCCCCCTTGCCATGCAACTTAAGGTGATCCAGAGTCCAAGAACCATTGCTCTGCATCTGCCTTCCATATAGGCCCAATCTAAACTTTTTGTTTTATGAACCGAACTTTACATTCACCCTACCAGAATCACATTTATTTTCAAACTGAAAGAATTAAAAGATGCATTTGGTAGATTTCAGTGTCTTAACTATCTTAAAGTATATTTAGAATGTTCCACAGTCAGTTTCTAAAAACAATAAGGAAAATAAAAGAGGTTAAGAAAAGGAAAAGACTTTTTATAGAGACTGTTAGCACTATTTTCCTGAGGATTAAAATGCTTATGATTGGAAAGGGGATCTATAAATCTTTCACTAGGCAATTCTGAACAGCAAACTAACCAGGTTAAAATGCAGAACAAGAGCATGGTGCAACCTTGCTTCTGTGACGAATAGAAAGAAAAGCTCAGAAAATCTTCTTTCAGGAGACTGGCTTGCATAGAATGAGTTCCTAGCTTATTTTCCCCTTAGCTTCCCTCATACTCAGTCAATGGGGAGGAAAGTGGAAGGAGTACACTGTTCAGTCACTTCTCTGTGAGGCCTTTCTCCAGATTCCCATATCCTAGTCAATGAAAGTCCTTCAGATGCTACTTTCTGCTTTCCCTAAGTGCTCTGCATTCCTTGCACACAATTCTCTTTATTAAATCTACCTTAAGTGAGCCTAATTTGGGTGTGCTGTTTTCTACCAGGATTACAACTGATACATTAATGTATTGATTAGAAAGTGTAAATAATAGACTCAAAAGATATGCAAATGAACTGGCAGGTGTGAGGGTATTGCCAAGGTCAACATCCACACAGCTCTTTGAATGTGGAGAGGTCCAGCTGGTGCCTGCATGGAGCCTTCATTACTACATTCTATCTCTTTAGTGTGGCAAGGTACTTTGCAAACCACCAATAGGGAAGCTGGGACACCAACCCAGCCACAAAATTTTTGACTTACAATCTGTCATGCCTGTAAGGTGTGCTAAGGGAATGGTGGTGCAGAACTTGTAGAGTGGCCAACCAATGTTTGATTTAGTTTGAGGTCTACTCTAGGGAAGGAAGCCCTTGCCACTGCTTGGATGGTCAGGAACTGGATTGAAATGAGACCTAGAGTAGAACCAATTATGACTGGTTTTAAAAAGAAAAAAAAATTAATGAAACTATTCTTAATAATATTCTGCTATACTTATAAATCAGTGCCTTGTCTAGTAGTCATCAGAAAGGCTTCATCCAGCAGCAAGTGGGAGTGAACCTAGAGTCTCAAAGCCAGACATTATGTGGATAGAGTCTAGACTGGAGGTCTGTATCTGGTCAATCCCCTTGGAGCTCAGAGAACCTTGCAGAACAGAGAAGGAAAGATTGTGGGAGTCAGAGGGAGAACATGGCCCACTGAATCAACTAAGGAGGGCCCATATGGCTTCACAGAGATGGAAGCAGCAAGCATGGGCCCTGCAGGAGTCTTCTGTACTAGATCCACTGCATGTATGTTATGGCCTTTAGTTTAGTGCTTTTGTGGACATCCTTACTGTGGGTGTCAGTGTGTCTTTGAGTCATTTGCCAGCTCTTGGGACTCTTTTCCTCTTGTTGGTTTGCCTTGTCTTATTGTATTTTTGGTCAGGTTTGGTTGTTATTTCTTAGAAACCTGTTCTGTTCTAAAAAGAAAGAGGGGGAGTAGATCTTAGGGAGAGGGGAAGTAGCAGGGAACTGGGAGGAGTAGAGAGATGGGAAATTATGGTCAGGATATATTGTATGAAAGAAGAGACTTGTCCAATAATAGCAATAATAATAACAACAATAATAACAATAACAAAAACACACAAATGTGATGCATGCTGCTAAAAGCAAGAATTGGGGAAAGAAAAATACTGGGTTTTTTTTAGTGATTATATATTTATTATATGTTAAAAAGTGTCATATATTTCATATTTTAATGTATAGAATTATACAAAATATTAATTAATTTATATTCCTTTAGATATTTTGTTTAGTTTTTTAAACTTTTTATTAGATATTTTCTTCATTTACATATCAAATGCTGTCCCAAAAGTCCCCTATACCTTCCCCCCACCCTGGTCCCCTACCAACTCACACCCACTTCTTGGCCCTGGCATTCCCCTGTACTGGGGCATAAAGAATTTGCTAAACCAAGGGGCCTCTTTTCAAAATGATGGCCAACTAAGCCATCTTCTGCTACATATGCAGCTAGAGACACAGAAAAATACTGGTTTTGCATTCATATTTCTGCATTGAATTACTTAATTCTTTCTTTCTTTTTTTTTTTTAGAGAGAGATTTATTTATTTATCTTATGTAAGTATACTATAGTTGTCTCCGAAAGAGGGCATCAGATCTCATTACTTATGGTTATGAGTCACCATGTGGTTGCTGGGATTTGAACTCAGGACCTCTGGAAGAACAATTAGAGCTGTTAAGCACTGAGCCATCTCTCCAGCCCCGCATAACTTATTTCTAAGAGTAGACTTGTCATATATTGGGTAGAATAAAAATTTAAGGGGTTGGTGTGGTAACACACCTTTAATCCCAGCACTCATGAGGCAGAGGTAGGCAAATCATTATGAGCTTGAGGCCAGTCTGGTCTGCAGAAGGAGTTTCAGAAAATCCAGGGCTGTTCCAGTGCACTGCCAGGAAGAAGGCCCAAAATGTGACAACTATGGAGATAGAAACCCTAGGAAAGAAATCAGGAACCATAGACGTGAGCTTCAGCATTAGAATACAGGAGATAGAAGAGAGGATCTCAGCTGCAGAAGATTCCATAGAGAACATGGGAACAACAATCAAAGGAAATGCAAAATGCTAAAAGAACCTAACTCAAAACATCCAGGAAATCCAGGACACAATGAGAAGACCAAACCTTCAGATAATAGGAGTAGATGAGAATGAAGATTTTCAACTTAAAGGGCCAGCAATTATCTTCAACAAAATTATAGAAGAAAACTTCCCTAACCTAAAGAACGAGAGGCCCATAAACATAAAAGAAGCCTACAGAACTCCAAATAGACTGGACCAGAAAAGAAATTCCTCCCGACACATAATAATCAGAAAAACAAATGTACCACATAAAGACAGAATATTAAAAGCAGCAAGGATAAAGGGTCAAGTAACATATAAAGGCAGGCCTATAAAAATTACACCAGACTTCTCACCAGAGACTATGAAAGCCAGAAGATCCTGGACAGATGTGATACAGGCGCTAAGAGAACACAAATGTCAGCCCAGGCTACTATAACCAGCAAAACTCTCAATTACCATAGATGGAGAAACCAAAGTATTCCATGACAAAACCAAATTCACACAATATCTA
>NC_034606.1:494533-510650 GCF_900095145.1 Mus pahari | reverse complement strand
TACATTTACACAATGGAGTACTACTCAGCTATTAAAAACAATGAATTTATGAAATTTTTGGGCAAATAGATGTATCTGGAGGATATCATCAGTAATGAAGTATCCCAATCACAAAAGAAGTCACTAGATATGCACTCACTGATAAGGGGATATTAGCCCAGAAACTTAGAATACCCAATATACATTTTGCAGAACACAAGAAAACCAAGAAGAATGACCATCGTGTAGATTCTTCATTCCTCCTTAGAATAAGGAACAAAATACCCGTGAAAGGATATAGGTACACCGACAAAATTTAGAGCTAAGATGAAAGGATAGACTATCCAGAGACTACCCCTTCTGGGAATCCATCCCATAATCAGCCACCAAACCCAGATACTAGTGCACATGCCAGCAAGATTCTGCTGACGGGACCCTGATATAGCAGCCTCTTGTGAGTCTATGCCAGTCCCTGGCAAACACAGAAGTGGATGCTCACAGTCAGCTATTGGTTGGAACACAGGGCCCCCAATAGAGGAGCTAGAGAAAGTACCCAAGGAGCTGTAGGGGGCTGCAACCCTGTAGGTGCAACAATATGAATTAACCAGTACTCCCTGAGCTTGTGTCTCTATCTGCATATGTACCAGAAGATGGCCTAATTGGCCATCATAGGGAAGAGAGGCCCCTTTTTCTTGTAAACTTTATATTACCCAGCACAGGGGAAGGCCAGAGCCCAATAGTGGAAGTGGGTGGGTAGGGGAGCAGGGGCGGGGGTGGGGGGCATAGGGAACTTTCGGGATAGCATTTGAAATGTATTAAAGAAAATAATAATAAATAAAAAAAGTAAAATCAAAGAAAAAAGTCTGTAGTCTGTAGTCTGTAGTCTGTAGTCTGTAGTCACTAGTCAGAATGGCTAAAATCAAAAATTCAGGTGACAGCAGATGCTGGTGAGGATGTGAAGAAAGAGGAACACTCTTCCATTGTTGATGGGACTGCAAGCTTGTAAAACCACTCTGGAAGTCAGTCTGGCGGTTCCTCAGAAAATTGGACATAGTTCTACCTGAGGATCCAGCAATTCCTCTCCTGGGCATATATCCAGAAGATGTTCCAACTTGTAATAAGGACACATGCTCCACTATGTTCATAGTAGCCTTATTTATAATAGCCAGAAGCTGGTCTAGTCAACCATCATTGGGAAGAGAGGCCTCTTGGTCTTGCAAACTTTATAAGCCCCAGTACAGGGGAACACCAGGACCAAGAAGGGGGAGTGGGGGGTGGGTGGGTATAGAGGACATTGGGGATAACATTTAAAATGTAAATGAAGTAAATACCTAATAAAAATTGGAACAAAAGAAAAAAAGAAAATCCAGGGCTGCACAGAGAAACCCTGTCTCAACAAAAATAAAACAAAAACTTTAATGGTTCCAAAATTACTAATTTTTCTTAATGCGCAAGTGGAGTAGTTCGGTGAACACACACACACACACACACACATACATAGAAGCCAAACTGCTTTTTCTATTCTTCTCCAGTGCCTAGCACAGTCCTAAGTGTCACAGCTTAAGAGAGGCTTATAGGAATTCTGTTTTACAATCGAGCAAACAGCATACCCAAAGCATGTCTCAGAAGTCATGGTACTGGTGCAACACGGTAATGAGAAGAGAGAAATACTTCCTAGGGAAGATAACAAAAGCTCCAGAAGACATGGCATCATAGTCCCCAATGACCACAGGGGCAGGGAAACAAGCACAATTACTCTGCCCTTTCGACAGCACTGTCAGGCCCCAAATGGTCAGTGTCATGGAGTCTGTACATTAGAATCACATTTGCCTACACAAAATTTTTCCTAGTCTTTGACAGATTTCACAACTGAACTCATCGACTATAATGCTAGGCCGACTGGATAGAGCATGGATAGTGAACAGAACCTCCTTATCTCAGGCCAAGCCTCCTCTCACCTAGCTCACTTTGCCTTGAAAAACAAGGTCTATCTAACCTAGATTGGCTTTCCTCTGAAACATTTTCTTTTCTAATTGTGAAAGTGTGAGTTTAACTTTCTCCTCCTTATATGGCTCATATGTACTGCACAACTTCCCCCATCATAATATTTATTATACCATATTGAAGTCCATTTTTCTGCATGAACCCCTTCATTAAATCATAAGGTCTTTGAGGGCAAGGACTACGCTTTTAACTCACTTTTCATCAGTTAGGATCACTGGAACAGAGTAGGGGTTCATTGATTATTGAAAGAAAAAAGGAAGTAGGGAAGTAAAGGAGGGTTCAGAGAGAAGAAAAGAAAGGCAAGGAGAGAGGGAGTGAGGAGTGATGATTTCACATCTTACTAGATGTGATGTACTACTGGGTCCATAGATATAACAAAGCAACATTGAACAACCTCTTTTGCCTTCTATGATGTTCTTGAAAGCTAGTTTATCAGTGTAGGCTAGGTAATGGAGTCTCCTGTATACACTGAAAACCTTGCTACACTTTCCACACTGAGGACAAACCTTAGAACCTCCCCACCCCCATGCTAAGTGGAGCTATTTTGGTATACAAATTTCTAATGTTTGGAAATATTTTCTACAGATTTGCCCTGTATTTTTGGAATATTCAGTTATTTCTCTATGTTTTCACTAGACAGAAGATTTTGTGAAAGTGAGTTAATTAGCACAAACTTATCTGCCAGGGACCTACACTTCTGTGCTAAATTATTTCAAAAACTCTTTGCCTAACTAATATCTAGCTCGCTGGCTGCACACAGAGCTCCATGGTATTTAAGAGACGGTGGAAAAGGTAAATATAAAGGAAGGTTTAGTTTTCCATTTTGAAGCATAAATCAAACCATTAATCAAGTAAGTCAGAAGTCACATAAGGGAACACCAGGAATGAAAACATACATGAAAATAACTTCTGAAAACTTTAGGTGAAAATCCCACTTGATTTTATCTAGAAAGATTGTTTGAGCCACACGTGATTGGACTACGCTGTTAACTGCCCCTTGGCATCTTCTCCTTTCAGTATTTCCACGTGGTATCCCACTGTTGCAATATAGTGAGATAGTTTAGCTTTTTCTTTCCTAAAAAAGCCACAATTTCCTCCAGTCCATGAGTACCACAAAAAGGTGGTGGAAAAGAGAGGAAGTTATAATTTCAGATGGGATGCTCACTGTTATTCTCATGAAGAGGGAGTCTATACATGGTAAGAAAAGGTAGTCTACAGGCAACAGTGTGAAAGAGACTGGTAATGTACCCTGGTTCAATTGGTGGGCATTTGGTATTTGCTCTACAACTTGTCGAAACAGAAAAGTAGGCACAAAACTAAGTGAAAGCTAATGGAAACCCTGTGTAGGACTTTTTCCAGAGTTGTGCCCTAATTTCTCTTAGTAACGTAAGAAGGAAGGAAGGATGACAAACGTGGCACTACTAGACTTTCCTGGGTGTCATCAGAAAGCAGCCTGCCTAGGCATGGAGCCCAGAAAGAAAAGAGGAGTCTTATGAAAGGCATTCAAGCATCCCTACTTTTTAAAACTTTGAGCTTAGTCCTACTGAACTACTCAGTTACACAAGTCAAGGTCTTCCCTTTGAGTTCAGGATCTCTATGTTTCTGATACTTAAAACTCTCAAAACCCTGATTCATATACAGGTTATAATATTCTAACTAAAATAGATTAAGTAATATATGTATACTGGAGAGAGATGAAGGGATTGTATTGGTGAAGTAGGGGAATGTAATAATTTGATTTCATTCATTTCACTAACTACATATTTATCTGTGGTCATGTCCCTTCATAAATAAACAATAGACCTATGATTATGGATGCCTCACTTCTCTTAAGCTTGACACACTGTGATTCTAGGCATGCTTTTGAGGGTGGGAAAAAGATTCACAAGAAAGCTGCCTCAGAGAGCTTGTTTTGCAGAATTGCTAAGTGAGGTAGGCATGAGATCTTGTTGAGATGTGCTGTGCAGAAAGCACAGCAAAAGCAGGATTACTGACAAGATCGATGGGTTTGCAGGCTAACTTCACTGACAGCAATTTTGCCAGTGTCAGCCCTGACAACCAAAGGAACAAATAAAAATCAAAACTTCTGTATTACCCATTTTACTCTACAAATAAGGTTTCTCTAGAGGGAGAACCAAGGGAAGAGGGGTCTGTGGGACATGACCCCTCTGGTTCAGTTGTGCCTTCCCTGGAAATCCCTCTTCATTTAACTATCCCAGTTAATCCTACCTGAGCTTCAGGACTCACCTAAGGTCATTCTCTTCCACAAAGCCTTCACTGCTCAGTGATACCTTCCTTACCCTTAATATAGGTCTCTCCCATATGCCTCTCATTTAAACATTACCTTAATCCTATATGGCCTCTCTGCACTGATGGGAAATACCAGAGAAAGTCAGTAACATGCCCGAGGACACAAGGCTTCCCACTGGAAAGTCAAGTGAAATTTGGATCCCCAAATTCTACATCAAGAGCTCTTCCTGACCTTGTACTGATGATACCCACTCCTACCTTCCCTTCATGCTCCAAAATGTTTTCTTGCATGTGTTCAATTTACTGTGGCTGTATTTAGGTTCCTCATGGCGATTCTCTTGAATCACTGTTATTATGTTGTAAGGGAAATCACTAGATTCATTTTGTATCTGAAACACAGAGGGGCCAAGTGACTCGCTCAAGATCACAAAGCTAAGAACAGGAATAAATAAAATTTGGAGCAAGAATGATACAGTTGAGCAGCCATTTTCCCTTTCTCCACTATTGCTATCAAACACATTGTCTACTGTCATCACTGCTGCTACTGAAGAAACAAATGAACGTTAAAGTCATTTCTCTAAATTCTCCCTACTATATATCCGATATTCTGTAGATGAGGTCATTTCACCAGGAGGTCTGTGCTAGTGTGTTCTCTTATGCTGCCAATGCTTATTTGCCAGACTCTGGTGCTTGCGAATACCACATACTCAGTTGTTTCTATCAGATCAGAAGCCACTTGATGGGTAGTAGTAATTAATGTATACCAATTGTTTGTTCAACCATTACTCAATAAAGTTGACCAAAGCCCAGAAGAAGCATTTGCTGATGTCACTGAACCACTTTGCCTTTCATCCCAGTCCCTCCTCTATCCATTCCTTAAGGAAGCCACAACAACTCTTGTCAGAGAAAAATGGCCCTGGGCTTCAGGAGAGCAGCCGTGGATGGAGAACAAACTCCTTTAGGCTGAGGCTGCATACTTGGCATTATCTCATCAAATCAGGCATTCGTGGCTTTGTTAGGGCCTAGTGAGAGGTAAATCAAAGCTACTTTTATAGGACAGATGGCTAAAAAGCAAAACATTTGCCAAGATTTTCAAATCACTGTTCCCTGCTGCTAGAGCTCTTGGTAGATCATTGTAAACATCTGGTGGTCCTTACCAAGCCATACCTGACTGTACAGTCTAAAACAATTGACAAAAATCATCTTTTTAATCCCTCTTGACAGTAATTGAAGAATAAATTTACATGAAAGCAGAGGATGGTGAACATTAGACAGAGCTTTCATATTGTGCTATTACATGCACTTCCCACCAGAATATTAAACCCTTCTTCCTGGCCACTTTCTTCTACTCAGGAATGCATTTATCCAATAAGTATTTGTTATATATCTATTAAAAGCAAGCATTCTCCTTGGATACTAGAAAATAAAGGCCAAGAAATAAAACCCATCTCAATGAACTCTTTTAACTGGAGGAGGCTACTTAGGATGCTATTTGTACCCTTTGGGGTCAAAGCACATGCAAATTAACTTATCAGCTAAACTAACAAGTCTTTTACAAAGCAGGAGTAAAGGTTCAGAATCACAGATCCAAGACTATGTGATTCCTGATGACCTGAGTGGTTTGGGGCAAGGTTTCAAACACTAGCCAAGAATCAGCTTGTATAATGAAGTGGCATTTGGAAAAACATGTTTAGTGTAATCTTGTTTCATGAAGAGGCTT
Source organism: Mus pahari (assembly GCF_900095145.1). Classification (NCBI taxonomy): domain Eukaryota; kingdom Metazoa; phylum Chordata; class Mammalia; order Rodentia; family Muridae; genus Mus; species Mus pahari. The sequence continues at coordinate 504,697 of NC_034606.1, read as the reverse complement.
TATAAAGTATAGTAATGGAAGTAATATTGCATAAAAGTATGTTTTTAAAGAATACACACCTTATGACACTGCCTATATAAAATTGGGCTGGGGAGGTGATTTACTGGGTGAAGAACTTGCCACATAAGCATGAAGAACAATAGTCATATCCCCAGCATTCATATTAATGTTGGATGGCCATGGTAGCCTACCTGTATTCTCAGCACATTGGAGACAGAGCAGACCAATGGGAGAGTCTCTGCCTTAATATATAAGGTTAAGTATAATCAAAGACAACACCATATTCACTACTGGCCTTCAGCCATACCAGCAAGCAAGTATACTTAGACCTGCACAAAAACCTGTGTCCCCATACATGCTAAACATGACTATATAAAGGCACATCACACATCCACAAACATATACCAGACAAAAATCAAGGCTATGATATTAGAGTAAGCATATGCAATAAAAAATAATCAAAACATTCATGAGGACGATATACATAAGCTTAAAGTGAATTCTACAGGGAAAAAAGAACAAGGAAATGTGGCAGAGCTTTAACTATCATATAGGTGGGTTGTTTTGTGTGTTTCCATTTCTTTCCTTGGTGCTTCTGTCTTAAGGTAGAATCTTAAATACAGTGGAATATTAGAATCTGCTCAATGTTGGTTGTTACTGTGTACATTCTTCTCTTCTAGATTTCTGAAAGCAATGTTACCAGTTGGCTAGAAGAAATAGTTTAGTGAGATATATAACCATTGAAAGCAAAAGGTCAGCTAGTAACAGGATGATCCTGATCTGCTTAGACTTTTGTATGAAGATATGCTTTGGTGTTTCATTTCTAAGACATATCCAATGAGGCATCTTCTTTTGGAACAATTTTGCTGTAGAACTCTTTTTGGAGTAGGCATGTATAGATAGGAATGAGATGCCAAAGAAAGCCAGAGTCTCTAGGCTGAAGACGGTTATCTTTAATTTGGCTCTTAAATGCTCCCAAGGCCCTATTAATTAAAATTGTTGTTGAAATGGGACTTTCAGAAGGCAGGACCTAGAGGAGGTCTTAAAGTCATTGAGGGTGTACCTTGAACAGGGTAATGAGTCTCTAGTATGTTCTTTTAATTTTTTGCTTCCTGATGAACAATTTTGACATTTCTATGATATTATAAGTTCTATAAGTGACATGTTGTTCTGCCACAGGCCCAAAGTAATGGAACCAACCAATCATGGACTAGAACCTCTAAAATTCTATGCCCAAATACACTTTCTATCTGTATAATTTAATTATCTTAGGAAGCTTATTACAGGGAAGGAATGCAGACATTGCAAAGACTAATTGTCTCAGGTCTCAACTACAGCATGAGATAGGTTAATTGCAGGTGCTCAGGGAGGGAAGTCCAGATAAAGAAAATGAGATCATGTTCTAATCAACTAAGATGGCAACTGTGCCCTTATGTCCCTTCTGTTGTGTTTACTCCTCCTCTAAAACTGTACCCTCCTCCAGCCTTGGGCAGGCTGGCTCAGACCTGTTCTGCCACTGTCAGTTAGCTCATCTAGGATGGAGTCTTCCGACCTAGATAGGTCTATTGTTCTGCCACCTCTGCAGTTTTCTCCAAGACACCACTACCAGCTGAGAGGCTGAACCTGTCTTCCTGAGCGGATCCTGAATAAGCAACAGCCTGGTGACAGAGTGACAAGAGCCTGGCAACAAAGCAAGGAGAGCCTGGCATGGTGGGGGATGGGCCATCCCCTTCATAAGCTCAGACTCTTAAATAAAATTTTGGCCTTGATCGGAAAACTTTGTCTTGGCTCATTATTTCTCTCACATTTCCCCCCCATATATCCCCAGCCTTCCTTTCAGGAACCCAGTCCATTTAGCCGTGGGTGGGTACATAAAACCTATACTTTTTCAGCTGAGGCAAGCATAGGAGAGAGACATGGAACAAAAAAGTTATGTTTCAATTTGGTAAATCAAACAGGAACAAGAGAACCAATGGGGTTACAATAAAAATAATCAAGCAATCAATAATGAAGGGGAAGCAATGGTGAGGCAGTTTCACCAGGGCTACTACAGATCCGCAGAACCAAAACTTCCTTAAGTGAACAGGAGATGCACCTGCCTTCTTGTGTCCCAATGGTAAGATTGAAGAGAAACAACTTTTCTTTGTCTTTTAAAGAGTAAGGTAAAAACAAATCCACTTGTAGTATTTTGTATTGGAACTTTGTGTAACTACAAGGAATCAAGGTCAGCCTTGATCCCTGGGATTCTCCCGAGTGGGAAGACTGGAACCAACTATCCAATAACATGATCTGCTTCAACAAAGCCTTAATCAGGATGAGTGGCCCAGGCCTGAATGTGTTTGTAATGCCAAGTTACAATGACTTTTGACACATAGACAGCCATTTCCAGTAGAAAGAAGAGTCTGGGTGTTGCCTTTCCTTCTGCACCACCCACCAAAGTAGTTACAAGAAGGATGTTTGTAAGACGTAGAATACTGACCATTACCTTGGCCATGTGAACATCTCTATGTGGTATACATAACACCCTTTATCTGACAGTATTGAGAAGTCCTAGTTCTCACAGACATAAGTCTAACATTCTAGTTCCCCATCAACTTTTTATTTTATCCCACAGCCCAGACAGATAAAACAATCTCAATTTTTACCCCCTTTCAGGCATGCAAATGACATGTATGTTCATGCTGCTGAGAAAAAAACTAAATATGTCTTCTGAATTTACTAATCTGGAAACTCATTGCTGATAGAAATGAGAGGCTTCTACATAATTGCTAAAAAGAATTCTACTCCAAGTTAAAGTTCATTTTAAAATGGGAAATCTTGTGTACCCATGTAATTCCAGCACTTGGTAAATTGAGACAGGAAATTCATAATCACGGAGTTTTTGATCAGCATGCCCTACATAGTGGGTGTGAGGCAGCCTGGACTACAAGCTTTTAATATGTATGGTACAATCTATACAACCATAGAGGTTAGGTGCCCAGTAAAGGATTATGGAGAAGTAGAGGATCTCCTAAGAAACGGGAAAGAGAATGCACTGTTAGGAAAGTTTGGGAGAGACTGGAGTGGGAGGACTATATGGGGGAAGAGGATAGAAAAAAGGGGCAAAGAAGGGACTACTGGGAAGGACAACTAAACACCATGTGCTACTTAAGAAGCTTACTAAAGTATATACATATATGAAAGAAATATAAATGGAGTCAACAAATAGTGAAGAAGACAGTGCTTCAACCTGACACCTTACATCACCAGGGAAAGTCTCACTGTATCACTAGTGCCTCACTCAGCCATCATCAGAGAAGTTGTTTCTTGCTGTATATGGGAACTAACACAGAAACCTATGACTAGACAATATGCAAAGAGTGGTACATTTTAGAGCACTAAATTCAATTCCATTTAGAGCATTCAATTCTAAATGATATGTTTTCTTTCAACTGTCCCTCAGGCCTTGGGGAAACATGCTAAAAATGAAGCAGAAGTAAGAGCCAGAGGGGATGGATTACCCCCGAAAAAAACAGTTTTCTCTAGACATAACTGAGCTGACACACATATGAACTCACAGAAACTGAGAGCATGTACAGGGCCTACACAGATTCAAGGTAGGTAGTACCATTGCTGACAGAGGAATGTGGACATGGGTTCCTACCCCTAACCAAAAAACCTATCTATATCTATAATTTATCATTGGTACCCGCTTGAAAAGAAAAAGTGACTCTTCTCCAATGGAGTCTTATTTGGTATAATTACCAACATTCTGGGTAGGTCGCATGCCCAGTAGAAATCCAACACAAATAAACTCACTGCTAATTTTGTAGGTATTTTTCATCTCATATTACTCTGTTTGGACAATTTTTTGTCTTAATGGTCTTTTGCTTATATAGTTTGGTTTCTAATTTTGTGTTCGTGTATTAAAGAAAGAATTTTCTTGTTTTGTTTGTTTTTTATAGAGAGAGATTAAAAAGGGTGTAGAGTTAGGTGTACAATGATGTTGAAAAATTTTGAAAGGAGTTGGGGGAGGAAATGGGTAATCAGAATATATTGAAAAATCAAAACCAAATCCAAAGAAACAAACTCCCTATGCCCTGAAAAGAATGCCATCTTTACTGTAATTGGATAATCTCCTTTCAGAGAGCATGTTCAAACCATGTGTAGCTCAGAGGACCTCGCCAAAGAACCAAGCATTTGAAATAGCCATCTGTGAGTGAGATTCCATAGGAAAACTGAAAATAAGGTGAACTAGTGAATAGGACTGAGTTTTCTACTCCATAAATAAACAAAAAATGATCAAACCACTCAAAATAAAGGAAGACAAACATTTTTTCAACTCCTCCCATGAAGATGTCCTATAATTTCTAATTGGTAGCCTCTTTCTGGACATTTAAAGGAAATGTGTCCTGTGACTTTTGTGTGTTGATTCCTTGATATGGGATTCATATGACTATGGGGGATCTTAGGAGATAGAGGTCTTCATTTTCATTTTGATTTCTTTTGCCATAGAAACACCAATAATTTCTGAATATGTCTCAGAAAATCTCTATGTCCTTCATCTCCTAGCAGCAAACTTCAGAAAGGCTAAGATTCTCCCTTCTTGGTTTGTTTCTGACTGGCCCAGCTGGAGATACTGTTGTATCTCACTGCAAGCTTTGTCCCTGATATAGCTCTCCTCTGAGTCCTCAGTTCACATAAAAGATTGCTCTTAGCCAAGGGATTACAGCAAAGAAACCTATTCCTAAGGAAGTACTCCAACACACAGCTATGAAATTATCCATCTTGTTTTCAGTGAATTTCTTTTTCTTTTTTTTTTCTTTTTCAGTTGGAAGCAAGCCTGGGTAAATGCATCTCAGAGCATAACTCACCTGAATGCCTGCCTACCTGCTACTTAAACAAGAGTCTATTTCTACAAGATAAGGACATAAATAGTATACAAGTAAGCATGCCTCAGTGAAAGATTCTACATCGGAGAGTCACTGAGCTTTGTTTAAACCTACTTTGAGAATACATAATAACTGCATTAGAGAATTAAAACAAAGAGCTGTCAAGAGAAGAGACTGCTCACCAGCCTGGCACTGTAGCTAAGAAACTGACATTGAGGAAAACACATGGAAGAGATTTCTATCTTTCTACATGAACATCTTTGCTTAATCTGATGACTCAGCAGGACACAGGAGTTATGCACATAACTGTTTCATGACACAGCCCTACTAAAGCCACATTTAAGTATTGTGTTGCACCTTGTGTTTCATCTTTTTCCTGGCCAATATAGTGGGTCACATTTGCCCACCAAGTTTTTACACTGCCAAGAAAATACAGTGTAAATATACTTTATTCCCTGGTCTCCAAAAGGTCTAAGAAGCAGGAAGAAAGCACACTGGCTTTTAAACTATTACTAACTTAAACCAAAGGGGTCTTCCATTATTCCTGAGCCTGAGAATGCCCTCAATATAAAGGCTTGTTAATAGTTTCTTAGAAAGGCAAGTGCAAAGTGTAGTTGAAAGGGGAAGAAGAGCCTCTTACTGGGAATAAGTTACAATTACAATACAGGTCTAAGATAATTTACATTTCTTAAAGGCTAGTTGGGTCAAGGAACTTAGGTTTTTCTTGTTTTCAGATTCAGTAGAAATCCTCCAGGCCCTAGATTACTGAAATTAAAATCAGATCAAATCCAAACAAAACATTTGTCTGAAAAGTCTGGGCTCTGGAAGCCTGTCCTGCAAGGTGCTTTCAGTTGGAGTCTAAAATAATGTGGATGCCTATCTTCCTTGGGAGAGAGTGGTGTGGAGAACCTAGCAACTTGGCAGAGCACAGCTGGAGACAGGCCTATACACTCCAGGTTTTTTGCTCTCAGCTCTGCAATAGCAGAGCTTTGAGGTAAACTGCTTGGCTATGTTTGCCTACTCAGAATACCATGAGCAGGTTCCCTGGTTGTGAGGCAAAGAGATAAAACTTCACTCAAATTATATAAAAAAAAAAAAAAAAAAAAAAAAAAAAAAATAAGTTAGCCTATTTGCTACTGAATGTGAGATCACCGATATTCTCTCAATTGTGTGAGGTTACCATCACTTTCTCTCTCAACTTCTGACTGTCTCTCTGTCTCTGTCTCTGTCTCTGTCTCTCTTCTCACTTTCTCCAATATCATCATTTATAATAGTGCCAAATTCATAGCTTATTCTTAACTCTAAGTAAGTAGATGCTAGTCAGTTCATAAGAAAGTAACGTTAACTCCTTGATATTGAATTTCCTGACATTTGATTTATGCCAAGGTTAACTTCATTTAATTTAATTGCCTTGGATTACATTCTTTTGAAAAGTACAAAGAAGAACATTATTAGTGTATAAATGCCCCAGGGTTTGAAACTAAGAGTACTTTTAGAAAATGCTTTCTGAGAGGGAAGGACGGGCACATCAGCCCATGAAATGAACTGAGTCAGTCCTGGGCTATAAAGCCCTGTGATGAATGTTAGTGTGGGGGACCCACTAGCTGGAGGGATAAACTAGAGGACTCCAACAAGCTACCTTGCACCTGGAGTATAAAATGCTTCTCAGGTGTATTTCTATGTAAGGGTTAGTGACCATGGCAACTGCATTACTCTCTGAAAGTGGGTTAATGCTCAATTTGTGCCTTGAGCTCTGAAAATCAGGTCTTTCCTGGCATTAGAAAACTTCAGTTATCCAGAGTGACCCAGATCTAGCCTTACTATGCTTTCATTTCCAACAAAAACTTCAGCCACAGGAAACTTATATACTCAAGCACTATTGAATTAAGATTCTTCTTGAGACCTCATACTTGTTTCAGCTTTGTGACAAACAGAAAGGGGAGCCACCATGCATATCTTCCCTGGAAAGCATCACCAGGAAATTAAGCTGGTGTCTGAATCATTCACTCTGCCTTGCCAGGGCATTAGTTAGAGACGTAGAATGATTCAACAGGAACCCTGAGAAGGAGTGCAGGACACTACCCTCTGCTCTGAAGCAGTCTATAAATGGAGTCACATGGAAGTGTGTTATATTTAATTCCTCAAGATTGCACAAGCATATTCAGAAAACAAATATTTGTCTTTAGGCTGCTGCCCAGGTTTCTCAAGTTGTAGCTTAATTCCATTTGCTCCCTTACTGAGTTATCCTGGGATAATCTTTCATGTAAAAAACATAACCAAACAAATATAGTACATTAAAAGCAGCAAGAAGAAACAGAATTAGATGCCAAGATCTCCAGGAAACATCTACTTTTGTTTCCATCAAGGACTCTGCAAATAGTTGGCATACCATCAACAACTACAAAAAGAATTTGTTCAGAAGATTTTCTCACCTGCAACCACGATTGACAGAAAAATAAAGATTGAAGCTACAAAGAGATTAGCAAACATTATGACGAGTTTTAGCTGCCCAAGGAGGGAGGAAGCAACACACAGGATGAATTCCCTTTGACTGTGGGTATTCAGGCTGAATGATCAGAAGGCTGTCAGTTTTATTTGTGAATTAGAACGGTTAGGCTAGCTCATATTCAGACTACCTTGATCCAAGGTCAGTTACAACTATCTTTGCAAGATACAGCCATGGTTATGTGGATCTTTGATTTGAGGATGCCAGGTGACTAATATTTATCAGTATTGGCTGTTCAGTGTAACCATCTGAGATTAACAAGGCGTAAACCTGAATTCTAACATCGAGGTGCTCATTCGAATGATTTGGTGTAAACCCTGGAGAATAAAAAGTAGTTTGACAGCTTCATGAGCTTAATTTAAAATTATAAAGCATTAAAGTGACAGAAACTGGGGACTCCACATACCAGGTTATAAAGCTTTAACAATATTTAAATGCAATGAAAGAAAGGAGAAGCATTCTTCATATAAACCCCACATGTGTTTGATAAAACATCTATAAATGAACCCCAAGAGGCTAATTTACAGATCTTTTTCTTTACAGCTCCTGTTAATGTTTCTTGAGATATAAATCCCAAGTGGATTATTTTTAATATATTCATCATATATTAATTAACTATAATTTCTTCTTCCTAACCCAGTAATCTGATGATGTGTCTAGTAGAACTGATTAATAAAAGGGTGCCTTGGTGGCAAAAGGATGTGCCAGGCAAGCCTGAGTACCAGTTTGATGCCCAGAACCTACATAAAAGCTATCTGGGTGGGGCTTTGGAGGCAGAACAGGGAGGGGAAATGTAATGATATAATCCCCAAATAAACAGAAAAATAAGCAGAACAATAAAAGGTAGTATGATGGATCGTGCATACCTGCAGCATGTGCACTTATGTGCTTACACACATGAAAATTAAAACAAAGAAAAGAGCAATGTAAATTGAGTTAGAAAGGGTTAATGAGAATCTTTTCAATGCGCCCCAAATAGGTGGTATCAAATGCTGACACTGGAAAGCATTATCTAAGGAAGTATTTATTTGTATTTTTTTCAATCAGTTTCATAGGACGTGGCATATGAAGTTCACCAATCTAAGTCCTTAACAACACATTATTATATCTGATCAAATTTACCTCTACCTTTGTTTTTTAAATGAGCTGAATAAGTATTTCCTTTTCAACTTACTGTTGAAAGTTTCTGCTTGTTGGATATAGTTCATGTGTGAGAAAGCAAACTGCATTAGCCACAGTCATGTATGATACATAGATGTCATTGTTAGTAAGTGGCGGGGGAAGGGCAGAGGGAGGATGGGTCATTGCACAACATTTGCCAAATATGCATTTCAAATGACAGGTAATAGATTAAAAGGGTATGAGGAATGACATGACAATGAAATAGGTAGTGATACTGGGTGACAATGTTTCCACTGTCTGCATAAATCTTCTGAAAAGAGGCTGTAGAGAAAGGGATGTGATATATATTTAGGAAATGAGTAAGTCCAAATCTAGAGACAAAGAGCAGAGCAAACTCTACTGGCTAGCCCCACTTTACTAAAGGTGGAATACAGTCACTTCTGTAGAAGGTGGGTGAGATAGTCAGTAGAGACTAAGCAGAAGCTGTGAACGTTCAACTCCCCAACCTTGGATCTACCTTTGAAAGCACTTGCAGTTTTGGAAAACAGAGCTGGTGCAAACACCTATCCTTTGTCTAGTGGCTGTGTCTGGTAGTGGGGCTGGAACTGCAAATTTTACTGGGAGGTCATCCTTAAAAGGAAAGGGTCTTAATGCTCCTGGAATAGCTACACCAGAGAAGCATAAGTCAGTGAATAATCATCTTAGCTGTTCCATTCTTCACTTGAGGCAATTCTGAGATATGTTACATAAACTTTCTTTAAAACATTCTCAGATGCAGGTGAGGATGGGGAATAAAAGGAATACTCCTCCATTCCTGGAGGGATTGCAAGCTGGTACAACCACTCTGGAAATCAGTTTGGTGGTTCTTCAGAATATTGGACANAGTACTACCAGAGGATCCTGCAATACCACTCCTGGGCATATACCCAGAAGATGTTCCAACTTGTAATAAGAACAAATGGAACCTGGAAAGAACCCAGATGTCCATCAGCAGAGGAATGGATACAGAAAATTTGGTACATTTACAAAATGGAGTACTACTAAGCTTTTAAAAACAATGAATTTATGAAACTTTTAGGTAAATGGATGGATCTGGAGATATCATACTGAGTGAGGTAACCCAATCACAAAAGAACACACATGATTTGCACTCACTAATATGTGGATATTAGCCCAGAAACATAGAATATCTAAGATACAATTTGCAAAACACATGGAACTCAAGAAGGAAGAACAAAGTTTGGATACTTCATTCCTTCTTAGAAGGGGGAACAAAATACCCATGGAAGGAGTTACAGAGACAACATTCGGGGCTGAAACTAAAGGATAGACCATCAAGAGATTGCCCCACCCGGGGATCCATCCCATAAACAACCACTAAACCCAGACACTATTGCATATGCCAACAAGATTTTGAAGACAGGACCCTGATGTAGATGTCTCCTGTGAGGGCATGGCAAATACAGAAGTGGATGCTCACAGTCATCTATTGGCTGGAACACAGGGTCCCCAATGAAGGAGCTAGAGAAAGGAACCAAGGAGCTGAAGGGGTCTGCAGCCCTATAGGAGGAACAACAATATGAACTAACCAGTACCCCCAGAGTTCATGTCTCTAGCTGCATGTGCAGTAGAGGGTGGCCTAGTAGGTCATCAATGGGAGGAGAG
>NC_034606.1:491256-494313 GCF_900095145.1 Mus pahari | reverse complement strand
GTCTAATCCACACCCCCATTCTCTTTCCTCCAATTCCTTCCCATCCCATCCCAACATTTTTCCTTCTTAGCTTCATGTGTTCATCTTTTATAATTCACAGTGTCTACTTAGTGCTATTTTTAAGCACTGGGCAGTAGGACAATATACTGGAGCATCAGAAGCCTTTCAGGGGGCCACATCCTTGAAGAAAACTGACTCTCCTCAATTAGGGTTAGGGCTTTATGAGCTGTTTCCCTGCCCACACTTGTATTTTGGTTGGCTTGATCTTGTGCTGGTTGTCCTGGACATTGTGAGTTCCTAAGTATTTGTCACGTCTGACAAATGATGTTTCACGTCAAACTTTCACTACCTCTGGCTCTTAAAATTGTTCCACTCCTCTTCCACAATGACCCCTGAGGTTTTGGAGCAAAGAGTATGGTATAAATATCCCATATTTAGAACTGAGCGCTCCACATTTCTTATTCTCTTGACTGTCCAGTTTTGAGGCTCTGTATTAGTCATCAATTACTGATTACAAAAGCTTCTCTGATAAGGGCTGAACATTGTACTAATCTTAGTATGAAGATACGATCTTACATGCCAGTTTATTACTATGTCCACTTAGCAAAGTATTAGCAGTTGCTTCTCTTCTAAGAATTATAACAGCCGATGAATACTTTATAATTTTCTCCTTCATTTTTACTTCCCCTTTCTTTTCTGGAATCATCCAGCAAATAAACTAGTCACATTTAATTATTAGTATAAGGTGTGCTTTTGAAGACCTGAAAAAAACACAGAACAAATAAATGATCATATTAACTTCCTACGTTTACCAGAGAAGTAGCTTTGAGAACATGCCATGCATAAACATGGTGATTGTCCAGTAGTTATTGGATGGATGGATAGATGGATGGATGGATGGATAGATGGATAAATGTGTGCTAACGCAAACAATAGAAATACAAAAATATTAGTATAGGAACCATGTCAGACAGTAATATTTGAAAGCAAACAAAGAGAAAAAAAAAACATCAAAGAAGAGGGCAGAATAATTCTTATTGGCTAGGCTTTAGGATCTAGGTGAAGAATCCCCGTGGAAAGACATGATGGTATAGGAGTGGAAAGAAGGCATTTCATGGACTCTTACGGGTATATACATTTAAAAAGAAACTCTTTCAATTTCTCAGTGCACATGTTTAACTTTCTAGAAAAGGGAAGATTCAATTTCATATTTTATGTTGCTTCTTTAAACTTCTTTGCATTATAATTTTAACAAGTTTTGCTTAAGGTATTATACAATTCGGATTTACACAGAGATGATATTTAAAAACTCAAGTAAAGATAGTTTAGAACCAAAGAAAGAGAATATCAAAAAGTCAAGGTGGTGGAAACTTTCTCTGTGCCACTAAGAAGTTTGCTGTGTCCTTGACTAATGTTTTATCCCTTCAACTAGTCACTGTTAATATGACTTCAAGGTGTAGCATCATGGGCTCATAGTGGCATTGTTGAACTGCCTGTTAGATTCTACCTCAACTCCTAATTCCTTTAACCTGACAGGAAATTAATTCCCAATAAAACCTAGGATTCTGATGTCCAGTAGGGTTCAGTGTTTCACAGTTGCTTTAATTGCCCAGTCCTGACACCATCTCAGTGTTGAAAATGAGCTAATCTTGGGTTTGATACCCCATTGATAACTAGAGTACTCCTCTGACACTGGCACGGAAAGTCATATCTCAGTGGTGTTAGAAAAATCACACACGTATCTGTTCATCCTAGAGGTACTGGATCTTCAAATATATGATGACCTGTTATGCAGTCAGTTGAGTGGTGTCTCTAATTAGAATGGCAGTGACTAGATGGAACATGGTTAAAATCTCCATTGATCAGTGGCATTGTTACATTCTACAAAAGGTGGATATCATATTTCAAGGGTCTCCAGAATGAAGGAAGCATTGATTTACAAATTATAATCTTGCTTCTATTTTTTTTTAAGTTCTACTAAATAGAGAGCAAAAACAATTGTCCCTATTTCATGTGGAGGCCACCAGTCAGTCAATAGTATCCAATCTCATTTGGCAGTTCAGGCAAAGTATGTGGAATTCACAACAGTCTGTCCCAGTCCAAAAGAAGAAACGAGAAACAAATGTAATCTCTGTTGTCTGATGAACTCCCACTGTCCAGACACATGCTGCTGAGCAAACAACTCCACAGGCCTTGCTTCGGAAAGCGTTTAACAGTCAGCCAAAAGCTTCCCCTCCCCCTCAAGCCTCAATTTGCCAATTTTCAGAAACAGACAGTTGGGACAGTATTAGGGGCAGTGAATGGCGAAGAGGGGATTTTTGTAGTTACTGTTTATAAACCCAGGCTCTGACCCAGTTCCACAGAGGTCATATTTTCAAAGCATCTTTCGCATAGTTACATATTGTGTCATCACACAAAAGCCACACAGACCTCCAGAATTAATTTTTTTAAATTTAATTTTAAAAGGACAATTTAAAATTTACTGATATTCTTAGGAAGAAATATGAAGTGGTCTACACTTGAAGTCATTTTTTAAAAGATGGACAGAGAATCTGTGGTTTCTAAATAGGAATAATTTTAGTGTTAAACAACTAATCTAAGATTGTTTTGAAAAAAAAATAGAATTAAAAAAAAAAAAGACACACACATATAGCCTAAAAATAATGAGAAAATGACAAACCAAATGCAGTACCCAAATGTCCCCTTCCTATCTACTTTGGTTTTCTCCAAGATGTCTCTAATACAAACACAGGTAAAATTTAAATTGTGAATGGCTGTGACAATGAAATTAAGGTCACAGGAGACTATTCATATCGGATTTCTTCATATATCATTTGAGGCATGTGTTTTCAAATTTCTGAAAAAGTATTCTAATGAAGGAGAACAGTGTAGAGATGGGAGAAGGTATATCTTTACAAAGCTGAGAAGCCAGAGTATAATCTCCTCAACTGACACTGCTGACTCCAAACTGGGCTCAGTTCAGCATGCTGTCCAGACTCTGTAACAGGCATGTTCTCTCTCTCTCTCTCTCTCTCTCTCTCTCTCTCTCTCTCTCTC
>NC_034606.1:477718-491171 GCF_900095145.1 Mus pahari | reverse complement strand
TCTCTCTCTCTCTCTCTCTCTCTCTCTCTCTCTCTCTCTCTCTCTCTCTCTCTGTATATGTATGCTTTGTAAATGAATATTTAAATGCTGATCTACGTGGGAAATGTCAGAAGTACTAGAATAAAATAATAAACATCAATATTTTGGCAAAATAATGACAATTATAAGGCAGTGGATTTTGAAAGCTAGATGATTAAAAAAATGGCCTTTTCATATCTGACAAATCTGTGGTTTTCACCAGTCCTAAATAAGATTACTGTCCATATTTTGAAATGGCAACTTGTCACTTATACAACTGTAGGTACTCTACTTCCAGTAAGGAGAGGAAGTAGAGAGAGAAGTGAGGCATACTGGTAACTTAGAGAGGAATTTAAATCAAATTATCTTGTGCCTGTCCCTTGAGCCTTTGTGTGTTTACACAGACTTTCTGAGCTCTACTATCTTCCTCTGTAATAATAATAATAATAATAATAATAATAATAATAATAATAATAATGTACCAAGACAGGATGTGGGTCAGTGGATCTATGTAAGTGATTTATAAGCTAACTACAAGGGATAACATAAAATAAGAAATGCCAGTTCAAAATTTGCTCATTAATACCAACTATATGAGTGTTGCTAAGGCTGCTATGACTAAATATCATGGATTGGGGGAAGAAGACAACAGGCATTTGTTTTCTCACAGCCCTGGGGGGTTGGCAGCTGAAGTTCTATGTGCTACAGATTTTACTTCCTTTAAAGCCTCTCTCTAGCTTGTCTGTGGTTGTGGTCATTGCTTCATTAAGTGGTTATGTCCTGACACACACTTGGTGCCTCTTTGTCCCCTTCCTTTTCTTATAAAGACAACAAATCTATTTGTTCAGTACTTACTCTAATGGTGCCATTTTTTACTTACTTATCTCCTACTGGGCTCTATATATTTAAATTTTATCACATTCTGAGTAACTACAGGTTGGACTATGTTTGGAATTATGAATAGATTTTAGCCTAGAACTGCATTTAAACTCGAGTTTTGGTATGAAAATGTGTTGGTCAGTGACTGGGATACTGAGAGTATGCTGACAGCTGTTATGCTAACTAATTAGCAGAATGCCAGAATTAAATTACAGAATTTTTAGAGAACAATATGCTAAAATTGTTAAGAAAACAAGTCCATTACGAAATAGCACATTTATTTAAGCCTTACAACATTAAGTGGTGTACACTAAATGGTGTAGCTAATGAACTGTAGATCATAAAGAATGATTTGCACAGCTACTCTTTGCTTTGGCTAATAAAATAGACTTTCAATGTAATTGGGCTCAATGAAGTAAGGGCCATTGCTATGTTCAACTCCCAACTTCCACTCCCCAATAGTTTTCACTAAATGTTTTCAAATTATTTCTGTTAACTATCAAACAAACACCCCTGAACATTATATTAATGGTCATGGTAGATAACAGCCAATATAGACAACAATTAGAGCTTTCCACTTGTATATATATGCCAAATATTTTATATATGTTACCTTTTTAAGCCTTATACAAGCCAATAATGCATGCCTTATGTTAACACAGAAGAACCTGAAGTTCAAAGTTAGCTGAGCTGTAAGGCACCCAAGATTATAGGAAGTGCATGCCATTGTTAAAAGTGAACATTACTAAAGACTCAGCCACAGCAAAATTCTAGCAAGTCAACGAAGAAGTGAAATTTAAGTAAAAAGATACTGCTACTTAGCAAAAGTCAAATTATAAGTCCTTCTCAATTCTTTTTCTGGCTGATCTAGAAATACCTCCTAGGAGCAGCAAATGTTGCTAAGATTTGGAAATAACAAACCATTCTCAAAAAACAAACAAACAAGCAAAAAATTTGGCTTTGGATAGAAATAAATTCGATAAACCAAGAAAAAAAAGGAAGAGAAAATAAGAAATTGAAAATGACCACCACCACCACAACAACAATTCGATTATGTTAAAGGGATTCAGGAGAATCTTGAAGGGCTCCTGCATTGAGACAATCTATATAAAATTATAAATGAGTTAGTACCAAATACTCACAGAGAATACAGTATGCAAACAGGTGAACAAGGAACACATTTTACAGTGGAGCCATCTAACAAAACCAACCTCAAAGTTAATATTAACAAAATTAACCTCCATGATTAGCATGAGTAGAGAGTATAAGCTGGTATGATCTGACAAGAGCAATTTACTTCTATAGTTTTCCCCCAAGAAGACACTGTCTAGTTCTACCAGGTGTTAGGAAAATATTAGAGAAATCCAAATTAGCATCCTACAAAATATCTTTTCAAAATTAGAAAGGTCATTGAAAACAAGAGAAGTCTGAGAAATATGTCACTTCAGAGATGTGACTTCCAAATGCACTGTAGATCCTGATGCAGAATCTGGAATAGATAAAGGACATTTGAGAAAAATTGAGGAACCAGAATAAAGTATGGAACTTTACCTCAAGATAATGCTTTAGTATTGGTTGATGGATTGTAGCATATACCATACTGATGTAAGACATAAGTAGCACAGAGTGTAAGAAATTTTGGAACCCAGTACTGTTTTCAAAGTAATTTTTCAAATTTAAAATGTCTAAAACTAAAAAAGAAATTAGATATAATGGTCATATCATTCTAGTTAATCTCTAATTTCTTCATTTAAATTTATGTATCTAATACTGGTAAGAAATGAAGTGGTGAAATGGAGAACATTAAATTTTATTTATAATTTCTTTGAATACTAAAAATTCAAATTGTTTTTCAAATTTTCATTTATTGTATTTTTTTTAAAGAATGTCATGCTATGTATTTGATTATATTTGTCCACAGTTCCTCTTCCTAACTCCTCTAATGTCTCTCCTGAACTCCTTACCCACTTCCTTTATGAATCTAATTTATGCTGCTCATATACTTCTGGGCATGTGGCCAGTCACTAGAGTGTGGTCAACTTTCCAGGAACCACACCCTTAAAGAAAAACAATCCTTCTTACTACTGGAAGCCTGCAGTTGTCGAAAGCTGCTCAGTTAGGGATGGGGTCCATAAACAACTTCTCAATCTGTATAAGAATATTGAATGTCTACTGGTTTATTTGAGTTAATTTTGTATCCAGTCACTTTGCTGAAGTTGTTTATCAGCTATAGAAGTTCTCTGGTAGAATTTTTGGGGTCACATATATACTATCATATCATGTGCATATAGCAATACCTTGACTTCTTTGCTAATTTGTATCCCCTTGATCTCCTTTTGTAGTCTTATTGCTGTAGCTAGAACTTTGTGTACTATATTGAATAGATATGGGAAGAGTGGGCATCCTTGTCCTTGATTTTAGTGGAATTCTTCAAGTATCTCTCCATTTAATACAATGTTGGTTGTTGGTTTGCCATAAATTGCTTTTATTATATTTAGGTATGGGCCATGAACTCCTGATCTCTCCAATACTTTTACCATGAGGAAAAGTACAGGCCCAAATTGAGAGCCAGCTCATGGGGAAGCCCCAAGGCCTGACACTATTACTGATGCTATGGTGTGCTTACAAACAGGGGCCTATAATCACTGCCCTCTGAAAGGTCCAACAAGCAGCTAAAAGAGTCAAATGCAGATATTTATATCCAACCAATGGAAAGAAGCTGGTGACCATTGTGGTTGAATTAGGGAAAAGCTGGAAGAAGCTGAGGAGGAGAGTGACCCTATAGGAAGACCAGCAAGCAGTCTTAACTGACCTGAACCCCTGGGATCTCTCAGATACCGAGCCACCAACCAGGCAGCACACACCAGCTGAAATGAGGCCTCCAACACATGTACAGCAGAGGACTTCTGCTTCTGCACTCAGTCAGAAAAGATGTACCTAGCCCTCAAAAACTTGAGGCCCCATGGATTGAGGAGGTTTGGTAGGGTGGGCTGGAGTAGGGTGGAGACATCCTCTTTGAGATGTAGGGGAGAGGACAACAGCAACCTGTGGGCAGTTTATAGAATCCAAGATTAAACTATGCAACCTGGGAAAATATGGGAGATGCTTAGAGGGTTCTGCTCAAAGCTCAAGTTCTCAGAACAGAGGCAGAGAATTTGAATGATCTATCTTGATTCATTTGACCACCTCTAGGCAGTGGAGAGCTGTGTATCTTTACTGGTATATGACAGAACCTGAGTGCAAAGTGGAAGACAGAGTTCTAAGAATAATCAAGGGTTTATTTCCTGAAGACTTAGATGTTATGCAGGCTCAAATATCTGTTTTCCAGGTACTTCAAAGAACTTACCAATCCAAAGAGAAGATTGAGACAAGCAGAGTATTTAGAACCAAACATTCCTGTGCTGGCTAGTCTTATGTCAACTTAACATAAGAGTTGAGTTATCTGAAAGGTGGTTCCATCCCTGTGCTGGTGGTCTTGGGTTCTATAAGAAAGCAGATTGAGAAAGCAAGGGGAAACAAGACACTAAGTAGCATCCCTTCATGGGCTCTACATCAGCTCTTGCCTCAGGGTACCTGTCCTGCTTTTGAGTTCCTGGCCTGACTTCCTTTGGTGACGAACTGTGATATGGAAGTGTATGCTGAATAAACTCTTTCCTCTCAAAGTTGTTTTGATTATGGTGTTCCAGCACAGCAATACTAGCACTATCTAAGACAGCCACCTATTAGAGAATGGTGGAGAGAAAGCACAAAGAAGCAAAGTGTTACTTCCAAGGGTTTCCAGCAAGGTCTTCTTCCAATAATGGAAGCGTAGTGATGGACAACAGACATAGGCAACTCTGAGGTCTCCAATAAAATATATGAGCTCGACATCAGCTCTTGCCTCAGGGTGCCTGTCCTGACACCTGTAATGACATGAGAGGAGAAGACAAATTATCTGGAGTTTATCAAGGATCAGTTCACACAGTTCATATGAGTGACTGAGGTCTTTCCTTCTCTTTCCTAGACCTGACTTTTACAGCAGGTTGACGTTTGTAATATATGTAAATTAGTGAATATTCATTCTTGGCATCCTTCAGAGATAAGTTAGAGTAATTGTGGATGTCCAGCTTTGATAGTGAAAATTGTCTGAAAACTTGGAAGGTTTCCCTCTGATCACTTCATCAGTGATGTTAATGTTAAAGAGCCCTTTGTAGGAGGCAGTTTTTCCCCTTTTGGCTGAGCAATGGACCATCATTGGGAGGAATGTATGCCACAACACAACCTCTAACCTACAATTTCAGCTTACATAAACAAATTCTTCCAAACTGTCCATTATTATTCCATCAGAAACTTATTCCTGGCATCCTAGTATACCATTTCCTGTTCTGCAGCTTAGATCTATGGGACCATTTATGGTTAGTTGGAGTCAGCAAACTTAGTTTAAAATTAGCCTGGTGGAATTCTGACCAAAAATCACTTACTATAATTTTAAATAAACATCTACAAATGACAAAGTGGGGCAGGGCTGTCTTCTCTTCACTGAAAAATAAGATATGTAATATGATATAAGAGAAAATTCCAAAACTGCTACTACTACAAAATGTATTTCAGATCTTCAAATGTAAGTCAATAGTCATTCTTAACCCTATTTAAAATATAGACAAAACATCATGATTAGGCATTTATATCTGACATTTTCTACCACCAATATACCTCCTGAATGAGCCCAAGAGCATCCCTTAACTTGATTTCACTCTTGCCTCCATAAAGTTCTCTGTAATGAGGCATTCAGGAAATGAATCAAGATAACTTTCCCCCTTATATCTAGGCTGTTGCCTTTTTATACTTAGATTTCTATGTTTTTTCATCGAACTAATCAAAACATAAAAACAATAGTAGCCAAA
Source organism: Mus pahari (assembly GCF_900095145.1). Taxonomy (NCBI): domain Eukaryota; kingdom Metazoa; phylum Chordata; class Mammalia; order Rodentia; family Muridae; genus Mus; species Mus pahari. The sequence goes on along the minus strand of NC_034606.1, from coordinate 485,391 downwards.
GAAAAGTTGTTTCCTTATTATGTATGAAGGTACTCAATAAAAATTTTCAAAGTAAGTTAAAAATGTAAGAATTTTCAGGATTCATATATATGTAATATGTTGTCTTGAAAAAAATAGGACTTGTCCTTCCTGTGCACCTCAGCAAATCAACCCCTCTCATTTTTTTCCTTTGTAATTTTTTGCAATCAGCAGGGTTTAGACTATTAGAAATAATAATTTATAAATAGCCAGATCACTCTTTATTTCCACTCTGACCACTTCAACTGATGAGGACTTCTGAAAGGTTGAAAATAGGGTTTTTACAAAACACAAGTAATTTCCTCTCATCTGGAAATCACACCTGTAGTACTGGCCAGATAGGAGATTAGAAAGTATATTCCAATAAAGCTGGGAGGCTTGGAGTAGAAGGGGCTCTTGAAGAAAGGAAACTCCAATCTATTCAATTTCTTCTTCTTATACCCAAAGTCTTGTCCCTTTGTTTAAAGTCAAAGTCAGGGTGCACTGGTTAGTTTTGTGTCAACTTGACACAGCTGGAGTTACCACAGAAAAAGGAGCTTCAGTTGGGGAAATGCCTCCATGAGATCCAGCTGTAAGGTATTTTCTCAATTAGTGATCAAGGGTGAGGTTCCTTGTGGGTGGTGCCATCTCTGAGCTGGTAGTCTTGGTTCTATAAGAGAGCAGACTGAACAAGCCAGGTGAAGCAAGCCAGTAAAGAACATCCCTCCATGGCTTCTGCATCAGCTCTTGCTTTCTGACCTGCTTGAGTTCCAGTCCTGCATCCTTTGGTGATCAATAGCAGTATGGAAATGTAAGCCGAATAAACCCTTTCCTCCCCAACTTGCTTCTTGGTCATGATGTTGTGCAGGAATAGAAACCCTGACTAAGACACAGGGTGAGCCGGGTGTGGTGGTGCACGCCTGTAATCCCAGCACTTAGGAGGCAGAGGCAGGTGGATTTCTGAGTTAGAGGCCAGCCTGGTCTACAGAGTGAGTTCCAGGAAACCCTGTCTATACAGAGAAACCCTGTCTCGAAAAAAACAAACAAACAAACAAAAGACACAGGGTGATAGCAAAACTTTCTGTACTTCACTGGCATTTAAGAACAAACATAGCCTCCAACTCTTGCTGGGGAAGCATATGGCATTCACAACAGGTATTTGCTCTTCTAGAAATGTCACAATGATAATGTGATTAGATTAGTAAGCTTTAGAAGCCAGCGCTAAAATCAAGGGGTTATACGTATTATTACCATGTTTAAAAGTTCTGCTAGCTCCATTAGCAGCATAGACAATGGTCCATATGTGTGGTTCATCTGGAGCTACATGTGGCTGCCTGGTTGTTTTGCTCCATGTGCCTGTGTGCTTAGGAATTTAATGGAGATTTCTCTTCACAGAGAGGAATGCTACTCACTACCATTTCCCAGCCCCAAAATCATTTTTCTATTTTCTAATAAACATTGAACTTCATTTCTAAGAAAAGAAGAGCACATTCTGGTACATAGGAGTTCATATGTGAAAGGGAAGTGGAGTGGGTGAAGCAGGAGATAGCAGAAGAGCCAACAGTCAGGTGGCCTCCCCTGAGTAAAGATGGAGCCCCTTCACACAGTCTCCACAGGAAGCTGCCACCCTGCCTTGCTCTCCTCACATGCAGCTCAGCTCAGCCCACTTCAAGATGAAGGGGTAAGCAATTTCAAGGGAGCACATATGGTATCATTCTGGGTAGCAAAGGGAGGTTTGATCTCTGAGACTATTTAAAGATCCAAAGCCTGCAGCACTATAACCAGGTTGTTTCACTTAATACTCCTTTGAGGTAGGCCAGATTCTACTGTTTCCTTTAAAGAACTGGCAAAGGAATTCACATCCATTTATGCTAATATTATTCGAATTAAGCTCTAAAGAAACTATATGAAAGCATGTGTTTGACCAGCGCATGCCTGATTTAATATAATTATGCAAAAATAATAGCCTGTTTATGTGGGCCTGAGTGCTCAAAATAGCTTTATTTTTTAATGTGCTTTTAAATAAGTGTTTTAGCCATCATAATTATAGTGGAACTTAGAGAGGTATTGAACATAAAAAGCCTAGATTAAAACAAACAATATGCTCACAAACACGTCCTCAGCATATACAAGATATTCCTGATGCAGATGCCTAATGCAGAGAATACCTCTGCCACCTTGCCCACAGTGAAAGAGTAGGAAAGAGAGTAACCTCAAATAAAGTAGTGGGTAAAACTGGAGAAATAACATTTCTTTCAGTAAAATAAATCTATTTCATGTGTTAAAGAACTTCTGCATGACATTTGTCTAGCAAAAGCTTCCTAACGAGGGAAAAACATCATAAAGAAATTCTTCATGGCTTTGGGGTATGAGGCTAGGCACTGTGCCACTCTGCCATTGAGGACTGTGCAGATAGCAGCTGCATTAATCATTTCAGGGTCCACCAGCACTGAGTACTGTGATGATCACTTCTTAGATAGGCCAAGTGAGACTTGGAGAATGCATCTGATGTCCAGTTGTCAGGCTGTCCAACCTGGACTCACCCTCTGGGCTGGCTGACTCTTTCGCCCATATTTCTCTCATCAGAACAGGGCTGCTTCTGGGCTGTTTTGTAAGCCTGGGTTCTATAAAGTATCCACAGATTTTGCAAAAAGAAATGGAAAAGGAAACAGAATCAGGCCACATGAGAAAAGCTCTGAATGTTAGTGCTTACATTTAACATTTCTACGTGGTTTCCTACATAAGGCTTCCAAGACTGAAATATTTAATTTTACTGTTGAAAAGGACTGGTTTTCAGGAGCTTGTTTACTATATCATAGTTGCTGGCAGCTTAGTGACAGCCCAACAGCAGGGGTGAGGGCCTTACACAGGAGAGGCAAGATGTGAGGGAAGCCACTGTGATGTTGCTAACATAAGGAATAACTAAAACACAGTGGAAATGAACAGAAGCCTAGAGGCCAGCTGAATGCAGAAGCTTCCCATCTGGAGAAGGGTAATGGTAGGAAAAGACAAAGTTGAGACTCAGGCTTCTCTCTTTTTGCCAAATTTTGAGTTCTTAGATCTTCACTGAGAACATGCACCAGCTTAAGCCTTACTGGCTTGGAACTGAACTTTGGCACCAAAACAGGGAGGTCTCTTCATTTATGAGCTACTCATTCTCATGTGGACAGAACATAAATACATACATACATACATACATGCATACATACATATAAACAGACAGACACATACAAATATACATGCACACAAACACATGATGCAGTAAACACTAAAAATATCTCAACAATAGTCTTAAATGATAGATATTGTGGACAGAACTTTTTGTAGATATTGTCCGATATGTTTTATTCTGTTTTGTTATTTTAACTCTTCTCATTGCCATCCTGCAGCCTCATGCTCTGTTGTTTTAATTACCCAGGGGACTAAATGCACACAAATTAAAGAAATATTGAAATAAGTAAAAAAAAAAAACAAAACACTTTGGTTACTATATCCTAAAACAGTTCTTGACTTAGCATGATGGTTCAGCAGGTCCTTCAACCAAGCCTGATGACCTGATTTTTGTTGATAGGGTCTACTTGGTCAAAGAAGAAAAATGAGTTCAGTAAGCTGTGTCTGACCTCCATGTGTGCATTGTGGCATGTATGTATACAAACACATGAACAAAGAGACATACATACATACATACATACATATAGACAGACAGACACATGCACACAAACACACATGATGCAGTAAACACTAAAAATGTCTTAACCATAGTTATTAAATGATAGATATTGTTGTTGCTTTATCTTTCACTCATGTCCTATATGCATTCATATAAAATTGACAGTCCTCTCAGAATCACCTAAAGTCCACAAGATTTGAGTCTGATAGACTTGGGTTTAAGCTTTCAGCAAGATGTTAACAAGAAACCTGGCCTTTCAGAGTTTCTACTTCCTCAGCTGTCAAATGAGAGTGTCTTAGTCAGGGTTTCTATTCCTGCGCAAACATCATAACCAAGAAGAAAGTTGGGGAGGAAAGGATAAGACAACAACACTATCTCACCATGTTGAATGGAAATACATGTATTAAAAGTACTTTGAAGACTTGTAAAAACCAACCAAACAAACAAACAAAAAACAAAAAACAAAAAAACTTAGCACACAAACCGTCTTTAGTATGGCTATTTGTTGCAAAAAGTAAATTTTCCATGTTAAGAAAGTATCTAGGTGTGACATGGAAAGAACAGTCTTGGAACAGGGACTTGGAAAACATGGCTTCTAATTATAGGTCCACCCTGAATGAAGTATAAGACATGGGGCAAAGGACTGAGCTTTTGTGAAATAGCATTGTTTCATATATCAGAAACACACACACACAGAGAGAGAGAGAGAGAGAGAGAGAGAGAGAGAGAGAGAGAGAGAGAGTCAGAGACAGAGAAAAGGAGATGAGAAAAAGAGAAAAAGAGACAGAGAAAAGAAAAGAAAAGGAGAAAGAGAGACAGAGAAAAACGAGACAGAGACAGAGAGGCTTGGCTCCACATGTCTCTATTAATCCAGATAGCAAACTTCACAAGAAGTCCCCTGCTACCCAATGCCAGAGGGGAAGAGGACCAAGGCACTGAAACTCAATGAGGATGCCAAGAACACCATAGTGGCTCAGATGCTACCCTCTTCTGCTGACTTCCAATGCCATGAGCAACTTGATCAAGCACTGCAGAAGGGAAAGGGAGTGATTGTGGTGTTGAAGGAGATAGTTTGAAAGAGTTGTAATTTGATAAATCCTATAATTTAATGAACTTTTCCACTTTAAAAAAGTCTAAGTAATCTGAAGTGACGATGTCTTCCATTTCTACGTGATCCCTCTCCACAAATGTTCCTTTATTTTCCATTGACAAGGCAGGATAATGACCAAAGCTCCTAAGATGTCCACTCCCATCCCTTCTCTGGGGGATTGATGTGACTCATAGCATTTGGCTATTACAACAATCTCTCTTTTCAAAAACACTGGCCAATACCAGCAGGATGATCACATCATTTGCTTCCAGTAGTGTGAGAAAGAACTGCCCACACTCCCTAGCTCTGAAGACAGAAAATAAACACAGTTCTCCATCTCACTAAGAGGAATGTTCATGACCTTTTGATAGTAGTATAATGAGAAAGGGACAAGAAATTCTCCTCTCTAACAAGTACCTCCAGTGAAAGTAAAGAATCAGAGGAGGGCTTCCTTGTGGCAAGCACAGGCCTCAAGATCCATTTTATTCCCACTGTTGCTGATGTAATTGTGAATTCCTGCTGCATTTATAATTAAGAATGGAACAGATGGTAATGCTTAGCATTAGGCAATAAGGAGTGGTCATTAAAACAATTGAGAATGCCAGCAGTTTATATGATATCACAGGGTTAGTTTACCATAACAAAGTTTTATATCCATGGAAAAAGAGGTATTAAGGCCCCCTCATTCTCATCACAGCTATCTCCTTGTTGAAGATACATTGTACATCCTTGGAAGATTCCAACCATTTTAAAATTGCTGGTCATATCTTGACTTTATTATGAGCAGTCATCACAAGTGGCAGAGCATGAAATCCAAGACGTAATATTCACCATCTATAAAGAAAAGCAGTTGGGAAGGCACTGGAGATTCACTGGAATCACACTAGGATGGTACTGGGTGTTGGGCAGAGGTGGGGGGAGGAAAATTCTAGAATCCTCCAAGAATATGGACAAAAGACAAGACATCCTGAAGAGTATAAGGGTTACTTAATTGTAATACAAAATGAAGCATAACTCCTCTTCCATTTGATGGTGGAAGGTTACCAGTGTGTGTAGCCAAAAGGGCAACAGCAATAGAGTTTGTCTACTAGCAATAGAAATATCAACTAGCTTTTAAGAAAGTCTGCTTTCTGCCTCCAACCTCTGCATGGATATTTTTGTGTCTGATAATACAAGACTTCTAAACAATTTCTCAGTCTTGAAATTTGCCTACAGATTCTTCATCTCACTTCAGGAAGGCTTCTGTCTCACCAGGACATGATGGGACAGTTTAAAGCAGTGTAATACTCTCTGCTGAACTTTGCTTGTTTCAGTCTGCTGCTGTCCTTTATTGTCTCCATCTTCTCACCAGTATCTGATATATGCCAATCTCAGTCAATGTCACTACTACTGAAAGATGAATTGTAGCAGAAAACTCTTGTTCACATTTAGAACAACCCAAGGCAGTGAATTAACAGAATTCTGTTATCGATAGCACTATATATCAAAGAATGATGATGAAAAAATAAAGAAATAATTTAGAATAAAGACAGTGCATAATAGGGTAGAGGCTTGAGAACTATCAATAAAAATGTTGAAAATCTGTGAACTCATTTTCTGCTTGGCTGATCATTAAGAAAAGGCTCTCAATTTCCACATGCATGACTGTAGTCACACCTGGGATTCATTATGGTATAACTGCTGGAAAAACAAATGAAAGACATTTCATAGCAGCATCTTTCAAACCTTTCTCAATCAATGGTATGTGAGTTAAATGTAGGATAGTCCACATGACATCTTGTCTTCTGATTCACCCAGGATGTATGTACAGAATACTAAAACTACGAAATGGAAACAGGAGCACAACATTGCCCAAAGCAATTCTCAAATCTAGACACATGGCTGTAGTTGATACAACAAGTACAGAACCACAGAGCCACAGAGCTTAGTAATAGCTCCAGGCAATTAGTAAAACCTTGGACAGTGACAATTCCCACTTTGAAAGGTCTGCATTCCTGGCCTGTAGTGTTGGGAGTGACCTTGTTTGAACATTTACTGTCTTAAGTGCTTACTGGCATAAAGTCTTGGCCTCTGTGGGAAAGTACAAGCCCAGTTGAATACAAACAGACTTAAATCCTGAAGGTAGCGGAGAACAAATAGCTATAAATCTTGTGGATATGTGCTTAATAACCCATTCTGTTCTGATCTTCCTGCTGAACTGTTTACCCAGTCAGTATCTTGTTCCTGGGAACAGATGCATTACTGAGAGACAACGCTAACTCCCCCCATCCCCTTCCTGCTCTTATGAGTATATAACCTGTGTGGGAAAAACAAAAACTTGTCAGCTTGATCAGGACTCTTGACTTGCTGTCCATTCTTAGTATTCCTTGTTCCACCATTCTCTTCTAGGTGCCCCTCAAGTCCCTGTTTGACTGTCCTCTGGGTCAGGACACTGTAGTATCAACTCCTAACTAGGCACCAGTCCATTTCCTTCTCTGACAGCATCTGAGCAGGAATATAAACATGTGTCTCTGATGATGGTCACAATATAAACAATTTGTTTTGTTTTATGCTTGTATTGAAGGAACTTATAATATGTAAGAACCTTCCTTCTATCTTAGGACAAGGAGCAAAAGTGCTCAAAGCAATGATCAGAGAAGCATAAATTTAAGCAAAGATTATCTGGAATTGAAGCCAGGTTCAGTTATTTATTAGTTATTAGACATTTTGATTCTGTAGTACCTCAGTTACCACATATGCCAAACAGATTTAATAATAATAATTGCACATGATTCATAAGCTTTCTGTGAGAACTGAATTATTTCAATATATCAAATAAAAAAATGTATGCCATGGAGTCAGTATCATAGAATGAGTACTCACTATTTCAATCATATATCTTGCAGTATAACTATCATTCCTTGATCTCTGGTTGGG
>NC_034606.1:473081-477707 GCF_900095145.1 Mus pahari | reverse complement strand
GACCGGGACCAGACCCGGGTCCCTCCTCAGCAGTCCGCTCTCCCCGGCAGTGCACTGGAGCCGGGACTCTGTCTTTATTCTTGGTCCTCTAACTAGAGTATTATTTCCAAGACGGGCTTCCTGGACTTAACTCATCCTATCCCTCTTCCTCACAGACCATCCTTCAGTGCTTTGTTGTCTTATCTTTAACAGCCCCACGTGGCCACCAATGTCTCAGTCCTGTTCTGATATTAGTCCAAACACTTAGGGTGATAAGTAGGACATTTAGACATTTTGCTAGAGTGTGCAACAGTACCAGAAAAATCACACAAAGATCTTGTGAATAAACACACAAATTGGATGTCAGTCTGCATTGCTTAAGTCTCTTTGAGAGGGCCCACAGCTTGGCTCTTCGCCCATCAAAAATAGGATTATTAGAAAGCCTCCAGTGAAAAAAGTGGCTATAAAATGGCAGAAATCACTGTGGTCAGTTACTTCAACAGCTAACTCAGAAATAAAAAACAGTAGTTTCTACACAGGATGCATCGCTAGAATACTGCCTCAATCTGTGAAATGACTTTCCTCTGGATTTCAGGACATCATCCAGCTTCCTTCCACTGTGCTCTCCAAGAAAGGCTCAGACAAACATGGAATAAGTAATCCACTTTAATGTACTTTACCCTTTTGGAAGAGGTCTAGAAAAGCAATTCTATACCCATAGCTGTCTACTTGTGTCGAATCCCTATGTGCTGGGAATCAGTTCAAAGTATTTTTCCCATTATTGCTGCAGTAAGGGCTTGTGCAGAAAGGTCATGTGATATACCTTGCTCAGCTTCATCTGACATTTCTCATTTTCTGCCTAGAGCTTTGTGTGCTTTTTGGTTATGAGGCTGCCAGGCACCTACAGTTGTTTTGATGCATGGATAGAGCTGAAGGTACAATGGAATTGACAACTAGGGGATAATGCTTGGTCAGAAGGGATCAGAAGCTGGAGGGTAAACACTATACTCTGGAAAACAATTGTACATGAGGGTCTTAAGTGAACTCTAGTGGAGTATGTATAGGTAGGTAAGATAACAACTTTCAAGGGTTATGTAGGTCCTTAGGATCAATCTTAGGTCATCAGGTTTGGTTACAAGTGCCTTTACCTAATAAGTCATTTTGGCCAGTCACTGTCTTCCTTTCTTTTCTGTTGCAAATCTACCTACTTCTGTTCCTTGATAAAATTTTCCCCAATAAATAACATATCAATTCTTATCTCAGGCTTCTTTCAGAAAGAAACTTAAGCTAAGAAACCCCCATAGAAAACTTTCCCCAGTATATGAACTTCATACAGCAATAAGACTTACAATAGTCTTCAAATGCGGGTGCATTGTGATTCTATTTATACTTAGGGATCATCCACTCCAGAAGCCCTGTGAAAGTGTATGAGTGCAAAAATAAACTAGGATGATTCACAAGAAACATGAATTACAAAATTAATTTGGCCACAAAATAGGCCTCAACAGATACAAGAAGATTTAAATAATCTCATGCATGCTATCACATCACCATGGCCTAAGGCTGGTCTTTAATAATGACAAAAACAATGGAAAGCCCACATATACATGGAAACTGAACAATGCTCTACTCAATGATGACTTGGTTGAAGAAGAAATAAGGAAAGAAATTAAAGACTTTAGAATTTTATGAAAATGAAGTCATATCATACCAAAATGTATGGGACACAAGGAAAGCAGTGCTAAGAGGAACACTCATATCTCTAAGTGCCTACAAAAAGAAACTGAAGAGAGCATATGCTAGCACACCTGAAAATTCTAGAAGCAAAAGAAGCAAATACACACCAGAGGAGCAGATGGCAGGAAATAATCAAACTCAGGGCTGAAATCAACCAAGTAGAATCAAATAGAACTACACAAAGAATCACCAAAACCAGAAGCTGCTTCTTTGAGAAAATCAACAAGATGGATATACCCTTAGACAGACTAACCAGAGGGCACAAAACTATCCATTTTAATAAAATCAGAACTGGGCAGAAGCAACATAGCTTCTGGGAAAGGCCCCATTTTGGGCCTTCATCTTCAGCCAGGAAGCAGATCTGAACTCCAGACATCTGCGCACCTTCCCTGCCAGAGGAGAGGTGGCTCCTAGGGAGGGCTCTGAGCACCAGAACAAGAGAGAGAGAGAGAGAGAGAGAGAGAGAGAGAGAGAGAGAGAGAGAGCGCCAGCTTGTATCCCAGGTCCCTCAGACACCAGTCTGTGCAAGAGTCCATGCGGATGGCAGAAGCAACATAGCATCTGGGACGAGCCCCATTTCAGGCCTTCATCTTCAGCCAGAAAGCAGATCTGAGCGCCAGACATATGTGCACCTTCCCTGGCAGAGGAGAGGTGGCCTGCAGAGAGTACTCTGACCACTGAGACTCAGGAGCAAGTTGTATTCCCAGGAGTGCTGACAGAGGCTAACAGAATCACAGGAGGAACAAGATCTAGCCAGAGACAGCTATAAAAACTAATGACAGAGATTACCAGATGGCAAAAGGCAAACGTAAAAATCTTACTAACAGAAACCAAGACCACTCACCATCATCAGAACCCAGCACTCCCACCTCAGCGAGTCCTGGATNCCCCAACACACCCAAAAAGCAAGATTCAGATTTAAAATTGTATCTCATGATGCTGGTAGAAATTTTTAAGGAGGAAATTAATAACTCACTTAAAGCTATAAAGGAGAACACAGCACAACAGGTATAAGGCCTTAAGGAGGAAGCACCAAAATCCCTTGAATTACAGGAAAACACTGCTAAACAAGTAAAAGCCCCTAAAGAAGAAACACAAAAATCCCTTAAAGAATTACCAGAAAGGACAACCAAACAGGTGAAGGAATTGAAAAAAAATCCAAGATCTAAAAAGGGAAGTAGAAACAATAAAAAAAAAAAAATTCCCAAAGGGAGAAAATTCTGGAGATAGAAACCCTAGGAAAGAAACCAGGAACCATAGGAGAAAGCATCAGCAACAGAATAAAAGAGATGGAAGAGAGACTCTCAGGTGCAGAAGATTCCATAGGGAACATGGACACAACAATCAAAGACAATGCAAAAATGCAAAAGATCCTAACTCAAAACATCCAGGAAATCCAGGAAACAATGAGAAGACCATACCTACTGAAAATAGGAGTAGATGAGAATGAAGATTTTCAACTNATCCAGGAAATCCAGGAAACAATGAGAAGACCATACCTACTGAAAATAGGAGTAGATGAGAATGAAGATTTTCAACTTAAAGGACCAGCAAATATCTTCAACAAAATTATGGAAGAAAACTTCCCAAACCTAAAGGAAGACATGCCCATGAACATATAAGAAGCCCCAGAACTCCAAATAGACTGAACCAGAAAAGAAATTCCTCCCGACACATAATAATCAAAACAACAAATGCACTAAATAAAGACCGAATATTAAAAGCAGTAGGGAAAAAGGTCAAGTAACATATAAAGGCAGGCCTATTAGAATTACTCCAGGCTTCTCACCAGAGACTATGAAAGACAGAAGATCCTGGACAGATGTTGTACAGACACAAATAGAACACAAATGCCAGCCCAGGCTACTATACCCAGCAAAACTCTCAATTACCATAGACGGAGAAATCAAAGTTTTCCATGATAAAACCAAATTCACACAATATCTTTCCATGAATCCAGCCCTTCAAAGGATAATAAAAGGAAAACACCAACACAAGTTCAGAAATTATACCCTAGAAAAAGCAAGAAAGTAATCCTTCAACAAACCTAAAAGAAGAGAGCCACAAGAACAGAATGCCAACTTTAACAACAAAAATAACAGGAGGAACAATTACTTTTCTTTAATATCTCAAAATATCAATGGACTCAATTCCTCAATAAAAAGACATAGGCTAACAGACTGGCTACATAAACAGTATCCAACATTTTGCTGCTTACAGGAAACCCACCTAGGGGAAAAAGACAGATACTACATCAGAGTAAAAGGCTGGAAAACAGTTTTCCAAGCAAATGGTCTGAAGAAACAAGCTGGAGTATCCATTCTAATATTGAATAAAAGTGGCTTCCAACCCAAATTTATCAAAAAAGACAAGGAGGGGCACTTCATAATCATCAAAGCTAAAATTTACCAATATGAACACTGAATTCTGAATATCTATGCTCCAATTGCAAGGGAAGCCACATTCATTAAAGAAACTTTAATATTTCTCAAAGCACACATTGAAACTCACACAATAATAATGGGAGACTTTAACTCCCCACTCTCATCAATAGACAGATCCTGGAAACAGAAACTAAAGAGAAACACATGGAAACTAACAGAAGTTATGAAACAAATGGATTTAACAGATAGCTACAGACCATTTTATCCTAAAACAAAAGAATATACCTTTTTCTCAGCACCTCATTGTACCTCCTCTAAAATTGACCATATAATTGGTCACAAAACAGGCCTCAACAGTTCCAAAAATATTGAAATTATCACATGCATCCTATCAGATCACCACGGACAAAGGCTGATCTTCAATAACAGAATAAATAATAGAAAGCCAACATTCACATGGAAAATGAACAAGACATTCCTCAATGATGCCTTGGTCAAGGAAGAAATAAAGAAAGAAATTAAAGAC
>NC_034606.1:470491-471690 GCF_900095145.1 Mus pahari | reverse complement strand
CTAGGATAGCAAAAAATATTCTCAACAATAAAAGAACCTCTGGTAGAATCACCATGCCTGAACTCAAGCTGTACTAGAGAGCAATTGTGATTAAACTGCATGGCACTGGTATAGCGACAGACATGTAGATCAATGGAATAGAATTGAAGACCCAGAAATGAATCCATACACCTATGGTCACTTGATCTTTTACAGGGGACGTAAAACCATCCAATGGAAAAATGACAGCATTTTCAACAAAGGGTGCTGGCAAAACTGGTGGTTATCATATAGAAGAATGCTAAATGTCCATTCTTATCTCCTTGTACAAAGGTCAAGTCTAAGTAGATCAAAGAACTCCACATAAAACCAGAGACACTGAAATTTATAGAGTTGAAAGTTGGGGAAAACCTCAAAGGCATGGGCACAGGGGAAAAAATCCTAAACAGAACAGCAATGGCTTATGCTGTAAGATCAAGAATTGACAAATGGGACCTCATAAAATTGCAAAGCTTCTGTAAGGCAAAAGATACTTTCAATAAGACAAAAAGTCCACTAACTGATTGTGAAAGAATTTTTACCTATTCTAAATATGATAGGGGACTAATATCCAATATACAAAAAGAGCTCAAGAAGCTGGACTCCAGAAATTCAAATAACCCCATTAAAATGGGGTACAGAGCTAAACAAAGAATTCTCAACTGAGGAATATTGAAGGACCGAGGAGCACCTGAAAAAATGTTCAACATCCTTAATCATCAGGGAAATACATATCAAAACAACCCTGAGATTCTACCTCATANNAGTCAGAATGGCTAAGATCAAAACTTCAGGTGACAGCAGATGCTGGCAAGGATGTGGAGAAAGATGAACACTCCTCCATTCTGGTGGGATTGCAAGCTTGTACAACCATTTTGGAAATCAGTCTGGCAGTTCCTCAGAAAATTGGACATAGTACTCCTGGAAGATCCTGCAATACCTCTCCTGGACATATACCCAGAAGTTGTTTCAACTGGAAATAAGGACACATGCTCCACTATGTTCATAGCAGCCTTCTTTTTAATAGCCAGAAGCTGGAAAGAACCCAGATGTCCCTCAGCAGAGGAATGGATACAGAAAATATGGTACATTTACACAATGGAGTACTACTCAGCTATTAAAAACAATGAATTTATGAAATTCTTAGGCAAATGGATGTATCTGGAGGATATCATCCTGAG
>NC_034606.1:453643-468556 GCF_900095145.1 Mus pahari | reverse complement strand
GTCCTGGAACTCACTCTGTAGACCAGGCTGGCCTCGAACTCAGAAATCCACCTGCCTCTGCCTCCCAAGTGCTGGGATTAAAGGCATGCACCACCACACCCAGCGTCCTTTGGTCCTTCTTAGAAGTGGTAAAAAAAAAAAAATACTCATGTGATCAAATACAGAGACAAAGTGTGGAGCAGAGATAGAAGGAAAGGCCATACAGAGACTACTCCACCTGGTATCCATCCCATATATAGTCACAATATGCAGACATTAGTATGGATGCCAAGAAGTGCATGCTAACAGGAGCCTGTTACAGATGTCTTCTGAGAGGCCCTGCCAGAGCCTGACATATACAGAGGTGGATGGTCACAGCCAATCATGGGGTCCCTAATAGAGGAGTTAAAGAAAGGACTGAAGTAGATAAGGGGGTTTGCAACCCCATAGAAAGAACAACAATATCAACCATCCAGAGCTCCCAGGGCCTAAACCACAAACCAAGTAATACACTTTGAAGGATCCATGGCTCCAGCCATAAATGTAGCAAAGGATGGCCTTGTTGGGCATCAATGGGAAAAGAGGCCGTTGGTCCAGTGAAGGCTCAATGTCTCACTGTAAGGGAATTTGAGGGCAGGGAGTAGGGAGTGGGTGGGAGGGTGGAGTTACATCCTCATGGAATCAGGAGGAGGGGAATGGGATAGGGGGTTTCTGCAGGGGGGATCAGGGAAAGGGATAACACTTGAAATGTAAATAAATAAAATATCCAGTAAAAAACATCAAAATGAAGTGGACTAAAATAAGAGTTCTTGACCCTCCTGATGTTGTAACTCTTTAATACAGTTCCTCATATTGTGTTGAACCCCCAAGCTTAAAATATTTTTGTTGCTACTTCAGAACATTTTTGTTACTGTTATGAAATATAATGTAAGTATTTTGGAGATAGGGATGACCAACAACAGGCCACACATCCTCGAAATCCAGGTGGTCTGCCTACCCATGGACCTCACCCAGTCTCCTGGTGCTGCCTTTCTGACACTATTCCCAATGTACTTCCCATCATCTCTGCCATATACTATACCCCACTCAGGGGGAGACTCCCTGCTGTCTATGCAGGCTATCAGAACTCTAGTCCCCAGTTTGAACGCAGAACTCCTGCTCAACCACAGGCCACATAGGCCATAAGACCTAGAGGAAACAGAAACCAATGAAGAAAACACCCATCCAAAAAAGACAAAACCCCAAACTAGCACCTAGACTTATAATCACTCCAAACTCAGATGCCTAGACACCAAATTAAGAACACAATTAACAATAGCCAGGAAGGTATGTCTCACCAGAACCCAGCTAACCTATTCATGCAAGCCCTGTGTATTAAAACAACTGAAGCATGAGAAAAAGACCTTAACACTAACTTTATGAACATGGTATAGATCCTTAAAGAAGAAGTGAATAAATCCCTTAAAGAAATCAAGGAAAATACAAAAAAAAAAAAAAAAAAAGGAGGAGGAAATTAGCAAATCCCTTAAAGAAAGCCAAGGGTAAATAAACAAAACAACACACAAAGGAAATCAATAAAAACTGTTTAGGGCATGAAAATGGAAATAGAAAAAATAAAAAAACGTTTGAGGAAGGAATTCTGGAAATGGAAAGTCAAGTTAAGTGAACAGGAACTATAGACAGACAAATACAAGAGATGGAAGAGAGAATTTCAGGTGTTGAATATACAATAGAAGAAATAGATGTCTTGGTCAAAGGACATTTAAGAAACTATGAAAAGACACAGATCTAAAAATAATAGGAATAGCAGAAGAATACTAGCACTGAGGTCCAGAAAATATTTTCAGTGCAATCAGAGAAGAAATGTTTTTTACCTAAAGAAGGAGATGCCTATAAAGGTACAAGAAGCTTACGGAATACCAGATAGATTGGAACAGAAAAGGAAGTCCCCCAGCCACATAATAATCAAACACTAAATATAGAGAATAAATAAAGAAATAATATTAAACTGGAACATATCAAGTAACATATAAAGGTATGCCTACTAGAATTACACCTGCATTCTCAATGGAAACCTTAAAACCGAAAAGGGTCTGGACAGATGTCCTGCAAACTCAGATGCCAGCCAAGACTACTATATCTAGCAAAACTTTCAATCACCATAGATGGAGAGAACAAGATATTCCATGATAAAGTTAAATTCAAAGAATGTTTACCTACAGACCCAGCTCTACAGAAGATACTCATTAGAAAATTCTAATCCAATGTTAATTACATCTATGAAAACACAGAAAATAAATCATTTCACACCAGAAAAAACAAAAGAAGGGAGAATGCACACATACACACATACACCACTCCCACCCACCCCCACCATCCCCTCTACCCCCCCACTACCACCACCAACAAACCTGAAATAACAGGAATTAACAATCATTTGTCATTGTTATCTTTCATTATCAATAGACTCAGTTACCCAATAAAAAGATACAGATTAATAGCATGGATGGGAAAAAAAGAATTCATCCTTCTCTTGCATACAAGAAACACACTTCAATATCAAACATAGACATTACCACAGGGGAAAAAAAATGGATCAAAAAGGATTTTCCAAGTAAATAGACCTAACAAGGTGGTAAGACCATTCTAATATCTAACAAAATAGACTTCAAACTAAAATTAATGAAAAAAAGAAAAAAAGGAAAATCTCTACTAAGATGATGTCTCAAATCTTAACATCTGTGCCTCAAACACATTTTACATTTGTAAAAGAAACACTACTAAAGGTTAAATCACACATATTACGGGATAGTAGTGGGAGATTTGAATTCTCCACTTTCACCAATGGACAGGCTATCCAAAGAAAAACTAAACAGAGAATTACTGGAGCTAACAGACTCCAATTTGACCTAACAAATATCTACAGAACATTTCAACCAAACACAGAACATACTTTCTTCTCAGCAACTCACAGAACTTTCTCCAAAAGTGACCATATACTCAAGTCACAAAGAAAATCTCAGCAGCTACAAGAAAACTGAAATAACTCCCTGTATCCTATCAGACCGCCAGAGAGTAAAGCTGTATATCAACAACAACAGGAAACTTACAAACACATGGGAACTGAACATGTACTGAAAGCAGAATGAGTCAAGAAAGAAATAAAGAAATAAACAAAATAAAGTGAATCCTAGAATTCAATGAAAATGAATGCACAATATATCCAATCTTATACAACACCATAAAAGCAGTGCTAAGAGGAAAGTTAAATGCACTAAGTGTCTACATGAAAAAATTGAAGATATCTCAAACTTTCAACTTAACAGTATACCTGAAAGGTCTAGAAAGCTTTCAGGAAACCACACATAAGAGGAGTAGAAGGTAATACATAATAAAACTGAGAGTTGAAATTAATAAACTAGAAACAAAGAGAATAATACAAAGAATCAATGAAACAAAGAGTTGTTTCTTTGAAAAAGTCAAGAAGATAGACAAATCTTTATCTGAACTAACTAGAAGATGGAGAGAGAATATCCAAATTAACAAAATCTGAAATGAAAAGGGGAACATAACAACAGACACCAAGAAAATCCAAATAATCATTACACCATACTTTAAAAACCTGTGCTCCACAAAAATGGAAAACATGAAAGAAATTGACAATTTTCTTCATACTACTTTCCGAAGTTAAATCATGATCAAACAAACAACTTAGATAGACCTTTAAATCCTAAGGAAATAGAAGTAGCAATTAAAAGTCTTCCAAACAGCAGCAATAACAACAACTCCAGGTACAGGTTGTTTTAGCACAGAATTTTAACAGACTTTCAAAGAAGAGCCAATGCCAATACTTCTCAAATAACTCCACAAAGTTGAAAATAAAAGAACACTCTAGAAACACAGGGATAGTTTGACATATGAAAATCAGTCAATGTAATCCACCATATAAACAAACTGAAACCAAACCAAAGCAAAATAAACCACATGATCCTCTTATTAGATACTGAAAAGTTATTGGCAAAAGAAGGGATGAAGTCAATAATACAAGTCACGGCTCATTCTGGTGAAGATGTAGAGCAAGGAAAACACTCCTTCATTGCTGCTCTGAGTGTAAACTCATACAACCGCTATGGAAATCAATATCCCAGTTCCTCAGGAAACTGGGAATAGTTCTACTTCATGACCTAAGTTTTGGGCACATACTCAAAGGATACTCCATCCTACCTTAACTATGTTCAAAACAGCTTTATTCATAATAGCCAAAAACTGGAAACAACCCAAGTGTCTTTCAAACAAAGAATGGATATAAAGAATGTGGCACATTACTCAATGAAGTATTACTCAGCTGTTAAAAATAATGACATTATAAAATTTTTAGGCAAATGAATGAAACTAGAAAAAATTCATCATGAGTGAGGCAATATATACCATAAAGACAAAAATGATATGTACTCACTTATAAGCATTCATTAACAATTAAGTAAAGGATAATCTGCAATCCATAGATCCAGAGAGGCTATGTAACAAGGAGGTCTCAAGGTGGCCACATAGATCTCCCTAGTAAAGGCAAATATAATAGACTTTGCAGGTATACTGTGGGTGTTGGTGGAGACGGGAACAAAAGGGACAAGGTTGTGGAGGGAGGGATGGATGGAGAAAGTATGGGAAGAAACAACTAGAATTATGGCTCTCTGGAGGGCAATGTGGAGACCCACTGTAAACGTCTAGAATCTATGAGGGTGCCATAATGAGGACTCCTAGTAATTGAGGACATGGAGTCTCAACTGGATATCTTCCATAACTAGGCAAGGCTTCCAGTGTTGGCACTTGGACACCAACCTAGCCACAAAACCTTTGACCTACAACCTGTCTTGCCCACAAGATATTCTGGAACAATAGTGGCTCAGAGCTTTGGAAGTGGCTAACCAATGACTGGTCAACCTTGTCCCCCAAGCCATGAGAGGTAGCCCATGCCTGACACTGCTTAGATGGCCAGAAACCAGAAAATGGATGACCCTACACAGTGGTAATCAAAGAGGCTTACTCCACCAGCTGATGGTAGCAGACTCAAGGACTGATGGCCGAGTCTGATTGCATCTTGCTATGCAGAGTTCTCCTGATACTACAGGGAGATCAATTCTTTCCTAAAGGGAAACTGAGGATGAAGATTTGAATGAGAGCGAAGGTGGGGAGGCAGGCTGAGGTCAGGATGTATTCTATGAAAGAGAAATAAAAGAAAAATATTTTTGGGCATAGAATTTTGCCAACGGGTTGTGATCCACAGGTTGAGGACCACTATACTTAAGTCTCATGCAATAGCCAACATTATTCAGAGCATCAGGCAATTTATAGTTCTGAGGGTTAAGAAGAATCACAAGAGTAAGGTGCACAGCCACAAGGATATGCCACATGTGACAAAACCATGGTTTTCCATAGAGGCAGACAAATAAGAACAGCTGAAGTAAACTCACATCTATCAATTACACCTGGAAGGAGTATGAACACACATTCCAAAAACAATTCTGTTTTGAAGGCCATAAGACTCATTTCTTGTTTTCTTGGAGTTTTCTCACAAGTACTCATAATTTCCTTCTCACAACTCTATTCTTGAGCTGTATTCTGACAGTAAACAATGGAGGAAGGGGAGAAATTGCTTTGTATAAATCTGGTCAGAATAAATTTGGAATTAAATATTGTAATGTTACAAAATGTTGAGGCATGACTGAGGAAGAACAGGCATTAACTGTACACAAAGGTTGCTGAAATTTCCTATGACATTAAGTTAAGCTTAACATTAAATTAAGAAACAAGAATGTGCACAGAATTAAAATATGCTTCATCTAATCACTCATGCTTAATTTAGTGAACAATATAACAATTATGGCATGTTTGGCACATGACCACAATGCTCATAAAAACTGTACTGAGGCAGCTCTTGTAGCCATGAGGAAACCATGCTAACCTCTCCCTAAGGTTTCCAATGATTATCATTTAAAATTGCCCGATTATCACAAACACAGAAACAGTCCAAAAAAAAAAAAAAAAAACCACAACCTCCTATCTTTCCATCTATCTATCTATCTATCTATCTATCCATCTACTATTTATTTCTATATATTTACCTATATGTATACTTACATACATATGTGTGTGTGTGTGTATTTCACTTAAAGATCATGTTTTATCATACATCTTGTAACAGGTTAAATGAATTATTTAATCTACTAAAACTCCTCTTCAAAAGATATTTTAAAGAATTTACTTTATTATTTATTTGTGTATGTATGTATGTATGTATGTATGTATGTATGTATGTATGTGGCTGCCCACAAAGGCCAGAAAAGAATGTCAGATCCCTGTAACTAGAGTTACAGAAAGTTGTGAGCCATTAGATACAGGTACTGGAAAGAAACCAAACTTGGATCTCCTGGAGGACCAACATGAGCTCTTGAATGCTGAGACATTTCTTCAAGCTTACACAGCCTTCTTACTTATTGTGATTAACAGGAACTGCTATTACCTCTAGAAAACTGTAGACTTGCAATTGGATGCCTAGAGATTTCTGTACATATCAAGGTTTGGTTTATGAGCTTATCACTGCGTGAAATACATAGATAGCGCTCCATAGTCAATCAATGAATGAGGTATGGCATAGAATAACAAGTAAATCTGGGAATTTCTACCTCTCAAAACTCAGCTGAGTAGCAAGATGCCAGGGAACACATTTAATTGGTTATAAAATGTTATATTCTACCCGATTTTTGTAGCAGAACTGGAGCAGTGAGGGCCAGAGAAAACCCAGCTGTTCTTCATTTATTTTCTTGGCTGCACATTAAGCTGAAGTTTTCAAAACATGGACCCAGACAGTGAAGTAATCAGAGAAATGTTGCTGCTCTGAATAGCCCTAACTCCTCATATGACAGCATTCTATGGGTTTTTGGCTTTGAAGTAAAGATTTCTAATAATGTTTTAATCAATTTCCTATCTTCCAAACTAATTCATAAGGATCAAAATCACTACATAAACAGAGGTTATTACAGTGTGACATGATGATATTCCTCAAAATCCTGTTCATTTTTAGCTGTGTGACTTTTTTTATTATCGTATATTGTGCAATTTTTGTAAGTGTGTTAGCTGTGACACATGCCCATCTATATGGGCACACACCCAAATCTGACTAGGACATCTTGTAGTAAGGGTTTTACCAATTCATTTTACTCTTGCTCATATTTCTCATCTTTACCACTCAGCTTTTGTGACACCTCAGACATAGTTATTCTTTTGTGAGTATCTTGCGCTCTTGATTCATATAGAAGGTTTTAGTTTCTTAGCACACTGACCTCTTATGTTTGGCCTAAGAGTCATCTCAATATGGAGGTTAGCAAGTGACCAAACAGAATGTGTATAGAGAAAAATGCACTGCTTGTAAGCTACATTGCTTTTCTGTTCAAATCTTTGACACCTTGCATGACTTCTGCCTAATCTCATTCATTGGAAGCCAGTCACTAGCATCTTTTCACATGTAAGGGAGAGGAACTCAACTCTGCCTCTCAGAAAAAGAAAAACACACTGTGGGCACACTCAAAGGGTCCAGCATTACTTTAATCGCATCACTGTCCTGTTTTAATTTCTTACTTACACGTCTACACTTTGGGTTTACTTCTGGATACTCTTGATGTACTTATTCGATGCCATATAACACTGCAAAGATATGTGCAGTGGCTGAATTAAGTTATAGGAAAACCACACTCTGTGTTTTCCTCTTGGGGCTAAGGACCGTTGAATCTCAGACTAACCTTAAAGTTGTCAAGTGGCCAAGAATAAGTTTGAATTCTGATGCCCTTTTTCTCTCTCCTGTGTACTGGGATTACAAGTACCGCCACTCTTATGTATACAGCATTCTGCCTGCATGTATGCCTACATGCTAGGAAGGGGCATCAGATCCCAATATAGATGGTTATGAGCCACCATGTGGTTTCTGGGGATTGAACTCTGGACCTCTGGAAGCACAGCCTCTGAGCCATCTCTCAAGCCCAGGTACTACCACTCTAATTTTTAATGCAGTGCTGCAGATCAAACCCAGGCCTTCACACAGTGTGTCTTTCATCTCCTACTATGGGGCATGTATCCGACTTTAGTTGTTATTCCCACCTGGACCTTCTTTGACTTACTTATCTTTAAAGTAAGGACCATAATAATCAACTCTGTTCAGTGACTGAGGAAAATATAGATAAAAGTGTGCATTAAAGCGCAAAATATGCAGCAATTAGTATTGTGTCAGCCAGGGTAGAGTGCCACAAGCCCATAGAGCTACAGAGAAGGTTGACTTCATTCCAGTACTTGCTGCCTACATTAACCACCAACTACTAGACTAGGACCCTTTCTTTTATCTTTTAACTTTTCTGCCTCAAAGTGATTCCAATCCTCATACTCCGCATACGCAGGTATTCAATAAGCATTTTCTACTTCTGATACTGATGGTTGCTTCCATTTTCCTTTACTCAGTGTACAACAGGGGAAATTTTTTTTAGGTATGTGTATTTTACGAACTCGAAAGAAATTAAAAAGTATAAGGTGAGGAATGTTTGAGAACATAGGTTAAAGAATAGGTCAGACATGAACTGAAATCACGGCTCTGCTGGTCAGCCGGTGTACCCTGTGATCCCTTGTTGCTCTGTTTCCTTTGACATTTATATGGGGATAGTAAGTTTACTTATTAAAGAGCAAATATGTAAAGAGAGTTTGGAATGTCACCTTGCAGTGATACGTGCCCCTGGGAATATGTTTCTTCTAAAACTGTGGTTTTTATCACATTGTTCTCTCATCAGGGCAAGATGTGCTGCCTGTGGACAAGTACACCCCGCTGCTTGCAAGTTGCATTTGGCACACCAGAATGACTGCAGTAGAGGAATGAGTAGTACCCAGTGTTTGTTCTGCCTACCTGGATAGCAATCTACCGAAAACAGCTGGAACTGTTTCCATTTGCTCTTTAGCTTAGCCCAGCGGCATGCAGGGCCACAAGCACATTTCAGAAATTTGAAAAATAAACAATGAAATGTTTCATGTTTGCCACATGTGTCTTTTTCCTCCCATGATTTGGTTTGGCTTGCTCTCAGGCATAAAAATTTACAAGAAAGAAAAGAAAGAATGGATTTGACAGCATAAATCTTTCTAACCCATGCCCCCAAATCTTCCAATCCAAGGTTATGATGTGAACATATTTTCTAACTAATATGTTCATGAAATTTTTAATAATTACCTTGCTCATGAAAGTTTAAACAGCTGCCTATGTTGGTAAAAGTATTCGCACCCAGGCAGAGTAGCCTCCTGTACACTCCGAGATTTTCCAATCATTAGGCCATGTGATACATTCAGACAAAGGGGAAACATGCATTCAGGGACTGCCTTTAACTATTCAATTATGTATGCAATAAGTTTGTACAGCAGGTCAATTTCTTCGATGAGAATCTTGCTTATTCTGTCAATGAAAATCTTGACATCAGTGTTGGAGCAGTTTCCAAACAAATTGCTCAGCTATTCAATAATTTATTTAGGAAAACATACAAAACAGGCCATGCCTTTTTTTCTAGATTATTTTACAGCATACCTTCATGAAAGCAAGCCTCCTTTTTAGATGGATTTGGAAATTACAGGAAATTACATCTCAACCTTCTTTGGTCCTTTCAAATGTATTATTTTCTCTTCTTGGAATACACCCTGTCCACCTCAACCTAATTCCTAGAAGCATTAGTATCTTTAGGTTCTACTCTCTCCAGAAAGCTTTTCTTAGCCTTGTTGGCCAGGATGGTGTCTCTGAAATGAGTCTCCATGGCACTGTGAACTGATAAATGATGGCACTCATGGCACACACACAGCTCATGAACACACTTTCCACCCACCAATGTTGTTTAAGTGTCAGTCTCTACTATACCACTCAAAAAGCTGTGAGTCCCATGACTTAACCTAGCACAGAGCTAGGGCTCAAAAAGAACCTGTGGGACTATGGGAAGAACGAACAGATCCTCCTTCTCACATGGCCTCCTCATCTCCTTCTTCTCTTCTGTATTTGAATTTCAATAACTCCTACCAATTTTAGCTTTAAAATGTTTCCCAGACCATTCTATTTCCTCACACTACTTCAATTTTCTTATCTATAGGCCTGCTGACTAAAGCTCAGCTGTACACATGGGCCTGAACGCTGTGAATCACAGATTCACTTTAAATGCCCAGTGACTTCAAGCTGCCTAAAGTACAAATGGGGCTTTTTCTCCTTAGGCAGCCCATCAACATTTTACTCCTTGCCTCAGTCTGTCCTCTCTCTTAGCACAAGTTAATGTTTATATTCAGAAAGACAAAACAGCCTACAAACAAAGTTCAAGAGCCAGAGTTGGAAGATGATGTTTCCTAGACTCTGCGCAAACTTCTTAGGTAAGCCCATCCCTCTAGTGCACTAGACATGCAATAATTGAGATAAATTAGTGAATAATTGGGGGAAGGAGTAAGGATAAAAACATAACACTCTACTACTTCTTTTGACTTTACCTCAGTGTTTCTCAAAATAATGTTAATGTTAGATGTTAAGATACTTTATGAAAACAATATTCCATGGGTAAAATGGAAAGCACAGTAGAGCTACTCCTTAGAGATTCCCAATGCATGCTAACATGAAGCATGCATTGAACAATGAAGGCAAAATAAATATTAGCAAAATGATAGAGTATTTGGAATAGGAGAACTGCTAACTATATTTGAATTACAGACTAAAACCACACTAACACCCTATTCACCATGAAACAGTACACTGCTCCAACACTTCAGAGGGCCCCTCATTATGACTCACTACCATCCACCATCACATACCATATACCATGTGTCCACCATAAATTCTTTTGTCCAAATAATTTTTAATGTCTTAAATTTTAATATATTGATATGTGTTGCTTTATAATATTTTGTAACATTTCAGAGTACATCATGGCAGTTTAAACACAAATAAAAATTATTTGCATCAAGAATCACTAGCTTTTGAGGTATTTTATTGTTTGTTTTCCAGATCAATGAAGTATTATTTCTAGTATCCTTTTTATGATTTTTATATTTTGAAATTCTGATATATGCATGTAATGTGTTTTTTGTGTTTTGTTTTGTGTTGCTTGAGACAGGATTTCTCTGAATAGCTCTGGCTGTTCTGGATCTCACTCTGTAGACAAAGCTGGCCTAAACTTAGAAATATTCATGCTGCCTCTGACTCCTGAGTGCTAACACATGCTACCACCACCTAGCTATGATGTGGCTTTTAAATAATAAAATTTTAGGGTTGGCAATGACCTTTGGCTTTTCAAGCAAAATCCTTATCCCTTTAGATAAAGCATTAAATGACTGTGTTATTTAAGGTTACTATTGCTGTAATGAAACACCATGACCAAGTAACTTAGGGAGAGAGGGTTTACTTGGCTTATATTGTTGTTTATTATCAAAAGAAGCCAGGAAAGTAATTCTAATAGTGCAGTAAACTGAAGGCAGGAGCCGATACAGAGGACATGGAGCACCCTTGCTCAGTCTGCTTTCTTATAAAACCAGGACCAGGAGCCTAGGAACTACACTAACCATAATGTGCTAGGCCCACCTGCATCCATCACTAATTAAGAAAATCCCCTAGAGGCTCACATACAGCCTGATCTTATGAAGGCATTTTCTTCTCAGATACATTAACTTGTGTTAGTTTGACAAAAACTAGCATATAACTCTAGTCATTCAGCTTGTTTGTGACATAAAAAAGAAACCAGAAACAAACTAACAAAACCCCCAAAGGCTTATACGACCCCTGGTCTTCTTTCCTTCATTCTACATCAAGAATTCTCAATCTCAGGTGACTCTTATTCCTCGGGAGATATTTTTCATTGTCCAGGGACACATTTTTTTTATGGTAAAGAGCTCAGAAAGTATGAAATAAGGCTGGAGAAAGGAGCAATACCAGTGGGGAGAGGCCAGGGATGCTCACTATCAAACAATACACAGGGAAACCTAACAAGAAAGAAGCATTTCAGGCAAAAAGTCAACAATGGTGACTGTAAGAAACTTGGTACTTTTCTAGAGATAATAAAGTACTTGGGTTGAATCTCTGGTACTTTCATTTTGAGTTTCCTGATAACCTTTAGAGCCCTGCATTATATTTGAAATAATACAGGATTACAGAAATTAAATTATTCTTTTAACCCAGGAAGGAATGAAAAAAAGACAAATTCAAACAATGTGGGGAGAGATGGCTGTATTTGAGGTATGATATGGAAACCTAGTGAAGTGAAAACTTCCTAAAATATATGGATGTGCTACTGAGATATCTGCTAATAATGGGGGATATGGAGTCTCAACTGGCTATTTCTTGTCATCAAACAAGGCTTTCAATAGAAGGATGGAGTTACATTCTATTGATTTTGGCCAAAGGGGTCCCATACAAATTCCTAAACATCCCAGGCTATTAAAATAATTGATTGCTCTCTGAAAACTGGCAATGGGGCCCCATTATCAAGGACAGCACACACACAATTCATTGAACATGAGGAAGCTGAGCTGATGCCTACATGGATTACTCACTCTATGTTCTATGCCTTACTGTGCAGGACATCAAGATATAAACGTCATTGTAACACCAAAATGTAATACCAACCCAGTCATAAAACCTTTGACATGCAATCTGTCCTGTTTGAAAGATATGCTAGGTCAGTGGTGGCTCAGAATTTGTGGGAGTAGCAAACCAATTAAGGCCCACTCCAAGAGATGAAACTCATACCCAACACTTTCTCAGCAACCAAGGACCAGAGACCAGAAAGATAGCTCAGAGACTTGGGGTAAAATCAAACACTACTGTTCTTAAAACAAACAAGTAAACAAAATAACAACAACAACAACAACAACAACAAAGTTATGTCTCAATAAAATGACTCCTAGTGATATTCTGATATAATCATAGATCAGTGCCTTATCCGGTCACCATCAGAATCAGAGAGGCTATTTTGCTGTGTGATGACTTGGTAAGGGCAGCACAATTTAGATTCTGATTCAACTTCCGTTCTTTAGTTTTGCCTTTTTGTTTTAAGGCATTAACATGTGGAATGGAATCACTTAGGGGTAAGATGAAATGGGTAGTCTCGAACCTAGAGATGTATCCCCATCATGTATCTGGGTGTCCCTCTGGATGGGTAACTCTGAGGTTTAGCTCTGCCATCAGTCCTCATTTTCTGTTTCTGCCATTATGGTTTCTTTTTATTGCCATAATCCCTTTAATGTATCTAATCAGATATAAATTCTATTCATAATGACAAAAGATTTTCAGTGAACTTTCAAACACATTTTTTTCAAGTGGGGTTGAAGTGGCATTTCTACTGTAGTTCAGAAATCATAATGCTCACATTCTCACTCTGACTCTCTATAGTTATGCAAGAGAGAGCTTTCTAGACACCTTGATGTGTGGATCTTGAATGTTCCTCAGTAACTATGAAGGATTTCCAGGATGGCAGTAATGGGCTGTGGTGGAACCTGTAGGAATTAGATTATGGAAGAAGTCCAGTTGGGGAAAAGTAATGGGTCCTGCCCATGAAGGGTACTTTGAGACCCTGGCCTCTTTTTTCTTTCTCCTATTACCAGTAATCATGAAGTAAGCTTTTGACCTGACACAAGTTCCCTATTGCTGACATTTAGCATGTCAAGCAAAGGCCAAATAAATGGGTCTGCACACGTGAAACTTTCGAAACAACCCTTTTTCCTTATGAGTTAATTATCTCAGATATTTTATTACAGTAATGGAAACTGGATCAATGCGCATGATGTTCTGTTGATATGAAGATATTTGGAGGCTACTCTAATAGCTTCCCAAGGGCTTTTTTCCTCAATAAAATGTACCTCCTTCAAGATGTTTTGAATACAGTAACTTTTGTAAACCACAAAGATGCCAATTTATTATAAAATAAGACTAGAGATAGAATTTTGATCTTCAATTGGCTTAAATAGTTCTCAGTTGGTAGGATTTGTATCAGACCTCTATTCTGTTTCTTTTACATTTTGAAGTCCAATAAAACCTGTTTATCTTATTGGCACTGGAAAATTCTGTGGCAATCCCTCTTAGGTTTATGAATTATGCAATAGAGTTCTAAACTGTCCTAATGTTACATCAATTATACACACACACACACACACACACACACACACACACACACACACACACACTTTGGCAGAGCTGAAGTTCACTACAGTTTATCCATGACTTTGGGGATAAAACAGAAAATGTCTTTATATGCAAACTACTTACTTTTACTAAGATTCTGTGCACACATTCTTTCATTATTTACTCTCTTAATTTTAATGAAAATAAAGATGGGTTGAAAAGCTACTGTGTAACCAGTCTATGGATAGGAATTAGAGAAAAGGAAAAGAAAATAAATAAAATGCAGTGCTAATTTTAGGTACTTGCAAGCTTCAGTGAAAACTGGCATCATAACAGTGGCAGAGCACACTGGGTTAGGGGAGGGTTACCAGAGAAGGCTTTCTGGGAGACATGGATAAAGGTTCTGCTTCACTTAGGCTCACTGACAAGTTTAACCAATCTAATGGGGATGAAATATTGACCTTGCATTCAAAGTGGTATTGAGGAAGTTACAAGGAACATTCTTCCCTAAATACAGCCATAAAGACTAAAATCTGATAAAGAAATATAAGGAATGTATATTTTTTCTGTTGAAGCTATGCAGTTACCTCTTTGTTGGAGAACTTCTGTTAACCTGTTTTGTACATCTTCATAACAAGATATTTATGACCAAATCTATGGAGTGCTATGTACACATGAACATTTTACCTTTAGTCTCAAGAACACACACACACACACATACACACACACACCACACACACACATACACAAACACACACACATACACACACACA
>NC_034606.1:444189-453118 GCF_900095145.1 Mus pahari | reverse complement strand
ATACACACACACATTCACACACACACACATACACACACATACACACACACATTCACACACACACACATTCACACACACACACATACACACACACATACACACACACATACACATACACACATACACACACACACATTCACACACACATATACACACATACACACACACACATACACACACACACATACACATACACACACATACACACACACACATACACACACATACACATACACACACACGCATACACACACACATACACACACACATACACACACACATGCACACACACACGCACATGCACATACACACACACACACACACACACACACACATCACATCACATGTATGGATGTCAGAGAATGACTTCTAGGGAGAAGTCCTTGCCTGCCACCTTGTTGAGGTGGGCAGGGTTTCTTTTGTCTGGCTGCTGTGCTTTCTACTCTAGGCTAGCTTCTTGGCAAACTGGATTCCATATCTCTTAGATTCCCATCTCACCTTAGAAGTGTTGAAATTACAAATGCATGCAACTTCATCTGCCTTGTTCCATGTGTTCTGGGGATCTGAACTCAGGTTGTCAGGCACATACTTTAACCTAGTAATCCACCTTCCTAGCTTCAGTCTTGCGATTTCTGAAAACACTTATCTACCCATCTGAAAAACATGAATGTAGAGAGTGGAGCATTTAGAGAGTCCAATGCATTTAACACTTAGACTACAAGGCAATTAAATGAAAACATAGGTCTACAGAAAGACTAGGTCAAGAATATTTAGATAATTTATATTAGTCTGAACCTAGAAATCAGTACATACCCACCAACTACTGAGTAGATAAGCATATTGCATTAAATCCAAAGAAGTGTTATCTGGTGACATAAGAGAAGAAACAATTGAAAAATGAGTAAGTTCCAAAAGTTGAATTTAGAGAAGTCTGGCAGATTATAAGAATATATTACATGTGAAATTCTAGAAGATATAATATCACAGTTAGATATCATATTCAGCATGGTTTCAAGGATGGATCTGACTGGGGTGGTAAGGAAATGAAGAAAAGAGAGACACATAGACATGCAGAAAGCTGGGGTCAGATAGACTGGGCTTTCTGATGGAGGAAATGGAAGCTCCCCGTGATTATTATGTTGACTTGAACAGGGAAGTAGGGTTCTTGTATACAGCTGAACAAGGAGGTAGATTTCTTAGATACATATAAACAAGGAAGAAGTCGTTTTTACAGTATGCAGCTGGATTACGGAAAGAAGTTTAGCTAATCTTAGTAGGAACAATCTCTGTAAGAAAGCAGGTCATAAATATCTACCCAAGAGAAGAAAGATATGGTAGACATTTTCTACACACACTATCAATATCCTCACAAGGATGAAAGAAAGGCTTTGACATTTCCCTTGGGCATCATCAGGTATGTAAGGGGTTTTCTCACTCCCACAGGTCTGAGGTATTACCATGTCACATTTACTTAGCACTTCACTACTGAGGACTTCTTCACTCCCCATAATTGGAAGGAGATCATTGCTTGCCAGTGGGAAAGGAGGTAGAGAAAGAAGTGGACTACAAAGAGAACCAAGGGAGCCTTTGTATGATGAAAACAGTCTCTTCCATGATTGTAGTAATGGTTACTGAATATGTTTTCAAAGCACATTCATTTACACACTTAAATTGATAATTTATTGCTTACATAAACAGACGCCAACCATCCCAGCTAGAAAATGCACATGGCTTCCAGGGAACTGGCAGAACCAGAACGATCTGAGCCTCAGAATCTCAACAACTCTACCTAATGCCTCAGACACTGATACACCATGGCTTCTACAAAAAGGATCCCATAATGCACTTCCTGCCACCCATGCTAAGGTTCAGATTCTGATCCCTCACCCTGAAAGATGCTAATATAACCTCAGTGAAGGCTATTCTGTGAGGTCCTGAAGACTCTTATTGGGGACTCAGGCTCTTAGCTGTTCTTCTGTGATCAGTTTTCCAAAAGGACAAGAGGATGAACTTCCTTTTTTTTCCCCTCAACATTTCAAGTCAGTTTCTCAGTGGTAACTGACTCATTGTGTCTGGTGAGATCTTGCTTTTGTCATTACCCTGTGGGTAATGATGCCCTGTGCAGTAGTCCCACTTCTCCAACACCAGGCATAACTGCTCACCTCACTGGCATTGTCACAAAAATATAAGTCTAACATTCTGAATAACTTAGTTGTATTTTCAGAGTTATAGTTGCTACTAAGATTAATACCAGAATGTCTATAAAACATTGCTGCATATTTTGTATCATATTAAGTACATGTGATTTCAGTAAGTACCTATGATGTGCCCAACATAAGCAAGCTATCTAGTGGATAATGCCACATCTACTTCTCACAGTAATTCTGTTAGTGATTTATGTCTTTATAAAGATCAGCAACATGCTCATTTCTTGCAGATAAGTTCTCTAATTCCCAGAAAGTAAATTTCTGATTATTTACCATTTGGCTAGTGGATATTTCCTTCTAAGATCATTTAAATCATACACAAGACTGGAATCTTCTGGGTGTGGTGGCACACGCCTTTAATCCCAGCACTCGGGAGGCAGAGGCAGGTGGATTTCTGAGTTCAAGGCCAGCCTGGTCTACAGAGTGAGTTCCAGGACAGCCAGGGCTACACAGAAAAACCCTGTCTCGAAAAAACAAAACAAAAAAAAAACCCAAACAAACAAAAAAAAGAGCCTGGAATCTGCACTTGAACTTGAACTGTGGACTAACACTTGGCGCTTGGCTTTGGTATATCCTTGAGTTTAGGTACTTTCCCAGCCACATTGTGCCTATGTGCAGACCTAGAAGAGTGAGTTTCTATATAGGTTAGTCTCTTTGCTTTATAGTGAAAGAACTAGATTCTATACTATTGTAATTTGAAATTATTTTTAAAATATTCATAAAAGTAACACAGTGTCAATCATTGGCCTGAATTCTCATTATAAATAGACACAATTTTCTCTGCTGTTCAAATTGAACCTCCACACTATGGGATCTATTCTGATCTTGAATTTGTCTTTCCTTCTTTATTGTAGTGAACATTTTAATGGGAAAAATATATTATATTCCACCTTTAATGTGTCTATGAGGACCATCTCCACAGACTCATTTTCTCTCCTTGTTGTTATTCTAAAAATAGCCAACTGACTGGGATGCCCTATGCCAGAAGGCATAGCCTTCTACTTCACTCACTTCCTCTGGATACATGCTCCCCGTGATCTCTGCAACAGTATTGAAGGAATCAGTATCTGGATAGGTCTGTGCTCCCATTTCCAGATGAATGACAATTTTGTTCCCACGAGAAGCCATTCGAGACATCATTTCTGCATCTTCTACTGTGATACAGGCTGTTGGAATCTTGGGCACACCATCTTGATATTCCTGAGCACCTGTGTGAGGACTTGAGAAGAAAAACCACCATAT
The DNA here is from genome assembly GCF_900095145.1 of Mus pahari. Taxonomy (NCBI): domain Eukaryota; kingdom Metazoa; phylum Chordata; class Mammalia; order Rodentia; family Muridae; genus Mus; species Mus pahari. The sequence continues at coordinate 449,669 of NC_034606.1, read as the reverse complement.
TAACTTAAATGTGAAAATTGCTTCAAAGCCCTTATATATTGACCCTAACTTTCACCGACTTTTACATATTCAGAGTAGGAACTTTTGTCTTTTATATGAATATATCTTTTAATCTTTATAAAACTGTATAAAATTAAGTTTAATAATTATGTTATTCAAAAATTACATAATATTTTTATAATTTGGACAGTCCTAGTGTGAAAAGTTGACATAATCTCTTACAGAGAGTGACAAAGCTGTCATAACTAAGAAGTGAACACATGTACAGAAGGCAAGTGAGTCTCTGAAACCCACAGAAGATATAGACAAGTTCTACATGCGTAGCAAGAAACTGGTTCAGATTCTCTCAGGTCTGTAGTTTCTTACTGGCACTTAGCCTCCCTTTTTCTCTTCCAAACACAAAACACAGAATACACAAACCTTGTAATAAGGTAGAAAGTTGTAAAAAAAATGGTAAAACAACTAAGAAATACTTATGTTGCTATGAAGAATGTGGGTTATTTTACCATAGGGAAAGGAAATCTAATTATGTATGATGGTTAATCTGTATGTATTTATGACTGCATGTGTGGATGCACTCATATGAATGTTTACCTATGGAGGCCACAAGTTGATGGTAGTTATTTTACTCTAGTGTTTCTTGCTTTATTTACTGAGGCAAGATCTGTTGCTGAACCCAGAATTTTCTGATTCATCTAACAGTGATAGCTATCATACACCTGGAGAGCCTCTGTTTTGGTCTCCTGAAGCTCTGGGATAAAAGGCAGACAGGCTGCCCTGTCTACCCAGCTTTTATATAGGGACTGGAAATTTAAGTTCTGGTTCTTATACTCTTTGTTTTTCTTGGTTTTTCGAGACAGGGTTTCTCTGTATAGCCCTGGCCCCTGGCTGTCCTGAAACTCACTTTGTAGACCAGGCTGGCCTCGAACTCAGAAATCCGCCTGCCTCTGCCTCCCGAGTGCTGGGATTAAAAGCGTGTGCCACCACGCCTGGCTGGTTCTTATACTCTTATGCAAAACATTTCAATACCTGAGCCATCTCCCTGGCCTTTATTACAATATATCTTAATTTTCAACTTGCTTGAAGAGCTGCCTAAAATGTTAGTAAATACGACTTCTAAGCTCTTTACTACAAAAATTCTGTGTCATGGCTGTCATGAAGTGAAAGCCCTTGTCATGTGCTCCTTTCATCGTGATATTCTTCCTTATCTTCACCATATCAAAATGCTTACAATCAACCATGAATGGAAACCATAAAACCAGGAGCAAAAATAATTCTGTCCTGTTTTAAATCCTTTATCTCAGGTGTTTGTCAAAGTGACTGAAATTCTGCATAACCCAGAAAATTAGTTAAGATCAAGATTCTAAAATTGAAAGTGTAGAGTGGTTGGGCAATGGTGGCACACACCTTTAATCCATCCCAGCACTTGGGAGGCAGAGGCAGGCGCATTTCTGAGTTCGAGGCCAGCCTGGTCTACAAAGTGAGTTCCAGTACAGCCAAGGCTATACAGAGAAACCCTGTCTCGAAAAAAATAAAACAACAAAAAAAGTGTAGCGTGTTAAATACATAATACATACAAGACATTCCAACAACTCAATAATGAAAATAAAATCCAATGGAAGACTAGGCAGGATTCAATAGGTAATTCTTCCAAGAAGATAGAGCAAAGAATAATAAGAACATGAAAAGCTTCTACACATTCTCTCTACAGAGAAATGCAAATCACAACCATATAACCATGAGGAAATGTTACCTCACGTTCACTAAAGTAGCTTTGAAAAGGAGGACAGATAGACACAAGTCCTGGGGAAGATGTAGGGAACTGACAGGAATGTAAATGGCAATCTTTTTTGGCAAACAAGTTATAGTTCCTCAAAAATTAAACATATATTTAGCATCTGTGAAGTAGCTACCACTGCCTGTGCATTTGAATAATTGGGCCCAAGCATGTGGTGCTATCTCAGGATGTTGTAGAAGCTTTGGGGCTGTCCCTGTACAGCAGAGCAGATTACCATGGCTGGTCCTTGAGGTCAATACCCAAGTAAGGTACAAAGCCAATCTCTCTGTGTCCTGATCTTATAGACAAGTGAGGAACTTTTTCCTAGAAGCTCCTGTCTCCATGGGTTCCATCATGCCTTCCCTGAATTTTCCCTGAAGTTGCTTTTGTCAGCTATTTTGTGCCAAGAAAAACCACTAATATACCACATGACCCAGTACATATACATATATAAATAAACATGTGTGTATGTATGTGTGTGTGTGTGTATGTGTGTATGATATATAAAAGCAGAATTCTTTTTTTAGATTTTAATCATAATCTGGACTTTACTTTTGATTGAAAATAGATTTTTTTCAGACAGCGTATAGTAGCATTATTCTTAACAGTCAAAAGATGTAAATAAGCCTAATATCCATCAACTAATACCCATGGTAAGCAAAATATGATATATCCATACTGTGGAAAACTATTCAATCATTTAAAATGATGTTTCACCACATGTTGCAGCAGAGATAAAGTTTGGAAACACTATCCAAAGTGAGAAAAGTTTCAAAAAACGCATGTTATAAGATGCTACTTATATAACATGCCAGAGCAGACGAATCTTTGGAAATAGAAAGTAAAATGTAGTTTGTTTATGAATGGTAGACAAGAAGGCAATGTGAGTGAATGCAAGTGGTATGCAGTTTCTTTGGGGTGATAATGAAAATGTTCTAAAATCAGTGACAGTGATTGTGAAAATATCAAAATGACTGCACTACACAAGTTGAAGGTAGATTTTATAACTTTTGAATAATATTCAAATATCACATCAATTTATAAGAATCAAGACAAAGTTCCAGATATTAAATTAGAGAATCTTGGTATTCTTTGTATTGGAAATTTATATATCTGTATACCCTCTTTATAAGACATGTGTTTGTACACACAAAGATAAAATGGGCATATAAAAAGTGAACTTGAGGGCACCAGCATCGAGTCACCTTGGGCGCATGGTCCGCAGACACCCCCACAGTCCCTAGAGGACTGCCCACATGATCTTAGGACCACTGGTGAGTGGAACACAACATCTGCTCCAATCCAATCACGGGCAGGACCTGAGACAGCACTAGGGAAGCAGAGAACCTGCCTGAACAGGGGCACAAGTCCCTTCTGGTTGGTGCCAACACAGCTTGGGTGCGGAGTTGGTGGACAACCCCATGGTCCGTAGAGGACTGCCCACATGATCTTAGGATCACTGATAAGTGGAACACAACATCTGCTCCAATGCAATTGTGAAGGGCCTGCGACAGCAGGAACAAGGACACCAGAGCCCTTCCTGACCAGAGGCTCGAGTTTCTCTTGATCAGTTCTGGTTTACCTTGGTTTCAAACAGACCAGACAGCTCCACAGTCCTCAAAGGAGACACCACTTCTAGGCACTGTAACACAACTAGGATCTTAGGACAACAGGATCCCAGGATAACAGGAGCTGGGTCACACCAGTGTTTGAGTGACGCAGAGGAGCTTGACTGCCAAAAACACGGACACACCCAGAATCTCAGGTACACAGGAGCCCATAATCAAAGGATCACAGAGAAAGGTGGACTCTGGGGAGTCCTGAAAAACTGGGATTATAGGAAGGACAGGCTCGAATCACATATATTGACGCCATCAAGAATTTGAGAAAATCAGATGGCAGGAGGGGAGCATAAGAACAGAAGCAACAGAAACCAAGGTAACTTGGCATCATCAGAAATAAACTCTCCTAACATAGCAAGTCCTGGATACACCATCATACCAGAAAAGCAAGACATGGATATAAAGTCACTTCTCATGATGACGATGAAGGAAATGCAGGAAAACTAAGGTAAAGAGCTAGAAGCCTTTAAAGTGGAAACACAAAAATCCCTTAGAGAGCTTCAAGAAAAAAATACTAAACAGGTAATGGAATTAAAAAAAAAAAATCCAGGATCTAAAAGTTGAAGTAGAAACAATAAAGAAAACCCAAAGGGAGACAACTCAGGAGATAGCAACCCTAGGAAAGAAATCAGGAACCAAAGATGCAAGCATCAGCAACAGAAGACAAGAGACAAAGAGAGAAGATGCACAAGATTCCATAGGGAACATGGACACAACAATCAAAGAAAATGGAAAATGCAAAAAGATCCTAACTCAAAACATCCAGGAAATCCAGGACACAATGAGAAGACCAAACCTTCAGATAATAGGAGTAGATGAGAACGAAGATTATCAACTTAAAGGGCCAGCAAATATCTTCAACAAAATTATAGAAGAAAACTTCCCATACCTAAAGAAAGATATACTCAAGAACATTCATGAAGCCTACAGAACTCCAAATAGACTGGACCAGAAAAGAAATTCCTTCCAACACATAATAAGCAGAACAACAAATGCACTAAATGAAGACAGAATATTAAAAGCAGAAAGGGAAAAAGGTCAAATAATATATAAAGGCAGGCCTATCTGAATTACTCCAAAGTTCACACCAGAGACTAGGAAAGCCAGAAGATCCTGGAAAAATGTTATACAGAACATAAGAGAACACAAATGCCAGCCCAGGCTACTATACCCAGCAAAACTCTCAATTACCATAGATGGAGAAACCAAAGTATTCCATGACAAAACAAAATTCACACAATATCCTTCAACAAATCCAACCCTTCAAAGGATACTAACGGGAAAACGCCAAAACAAGGACAGAAAATACACCCTAGAAAAAGCAAGAAAGTAATCCTTCAACAAACCTAACAGAAGACAGCAACAAGAACATAATCCCAGCTCTAACAACAAAAATAACAGGAAGCAGCAATTACTTTTCCTTAATATCAATGGACTCAATTCCCCAATAAAAAGACATAGACTAACACATTGGCTACACAAACAGGACCCAACATTTTGCTGCTTACAGGAAATCCATCTCAGGGAAAAAGATAGACACNACCTCAGAGTGAAAGACTGGAAAACAAATTTCCAAGCAAATGGTCTGAAGAAACAAGCTGGAGTAGCCATTCTAATATCGAATAAATTCGACTTCCATCCCAAAGTTATCAAAAAAGATGGATGTACACTTCATATTCTTCAAAGGTAAAATCATCCAAGAAAGTCTCAATTTTGAATATCTATGCTCCAAATGCAAGGGCATCCACATTCATTAAAGAAACTTTAGTAAAGCTCAAAGCACACATTGCACCTCACACAATAATAGTGTGAGACTTCAACACCCCACTCTCATCAATGGACAGACCCCTGAAACAGAAGATAAAGAGAGACACAGTGAAACTAACGGAAGTCATGAAACAAATTGATCTAACAGATATCTACACAACATTTTATCCTAAAACAAAAGGATACATCTTCTTCTCAGCACCTCATGGTACCTTCTCCAAAACTGACCATATAATTAATTGGTCACAAAACAGGTCTCAACAGATTAAAAAATATTGAAATTGTCCCATGCATCCTATCAGACCACCATGGAC
>NC_034606.1:426046-441924 GCF_900095145.1 Mus pahari | reverse complement strand
TGTGGTACATTTACACAATGGAGAACTACTCGGCTATTAAAAACAATGAATTTATGAAATTCCTAGGCAAACAGATGTATCTGGAGGGTATCATCCTGAGTGAGGTAACCCAATCACAAAATAACTCACATGATATGCACTCACTGATAAGTGGATATTAGCCCAGAAACTTAGAATACCCAAGATACAATTTGCAAAACTCATGAAACTCAAGAAGAACAAAGACCAAAATGTGGATACCTTGCCTCTTTTCGAATTGGGAACTAAACACCCATGGAAGGAGTTACAGAGACAAAGTTTGCAGCTGAGAAGAAAGGATGGACCATCCAAAAACTGCCCTAATCAGGGGTCCATCCCATAATCAGCCATCAAACACTGACACTATTGCATACGCCAGCAAGATTTTTCTGCAAGGACCCTTATATAGCTGTCTCTTGTGAGGCTATGCCAGTGCCTGGCAAATACAGAAGTGGATGCTTACAATCAGCTCTAGGATGGAACACAGGGCCCTCAATAGAGGAGCTAGAGAAAGTACATAAGGATCTGAAGGGGTCTGCAGCCCTATAGGTGGAACAACAATATGAACTAACCAGTACCCATAGAGATCGTGTCTCTAGCTCCATATGTAGCAGAAGATAGCCTAGTCAGCCATCATTGGGAAGAGAGGCTTCTTGGTCTTGCAAACTTTATATGCCCTAGTACAGGGAAACACCAGTGCTAAGAAGTGGGAATGGGTGGGTAGGGAGGCGGGGGTTAGTTATAGGGGACATTGGGGATAGCATTTGAAATGTAACTGAAGTTAATACCTAATAAAAAATTGAAAAAAAAAGGTGAACTTGAGAGCTGCAATTACATTCTCAAATCTCATTAAAATCATTGTGCATTCTACAAAAGTGACATAATTTGAACACAACTGAATATGTACCATTTATCTACATAAAACACAGGCCATGTCTAAGCAAGTAAGTTTGAAATTTACTACATGATTGCCACACACATGTCTAATGCCTTTAAAGCTATCACCTCTGACAAGTTCTTTTCTAAAGACACCAGGCTCTAATGTTGCTGAGGATTTTGAAATCTGCAAGACCCACAGCAGTTTGGGACAGGAGGACAAGAGGACAGTTATGTGTCTTTAGGAGGAATGTGCTGAGTTTTACAGGGCAAATAACACATTGGCTAAATACACCAGTGTGCTTGGAGCTCAGGACTGTTTCAGAAGAAAGGATGTGGCCATTAGAATGGCTTGCATACAGAGCTGTTTAAGCTGCAGCCTCTTGTCTCTGAACTTTCAAAAATTTCTTTATTAGAGATGTTATTAAAAATACTTTCTTTAAATAGAAGGAAAATTTGAAAGAGGATGGGGGACAGAGAGGGGAACATGATTGGGTATTGTGTGGGGGAAAGGAATGAAATCCCTGAGGGCCAGCAGAAAGAATGGAAACATGCAACTCCGTGGTAGGAGGTTGAGAAGACCCTCCAGAATGTTAACAGAGATCTGAGGCAGGAGAGACTCTCAGGACTCAAAGAGAGGGACCTTAAATGAAATGTCCTACATTGGGGAGATGGAACTTGTAGAGCCCATCTCCAGCAGAAAGACAGGGAACCAAGGAAGGGATGGGATTGCTATTCCACAGTAAAAATTCGGACCTGTAATTGTTCCTGTCTGAAAGAACTTCAGGTATGGAAATGGAGAGGAGCCTGAGGAAAAGAAGGTCATTGACAAGTCCAAAGTGGAGTCTAGCTCAAGGGGAGGCCCCAAGACCTGACACTACTATGGAGGCTATGGAGTGCTCACAAAAAAGGACCTATCATGACTATCCTCCGAAAGACACAATGAACAACTGAAAGAGTCAGATGCAGATGTTTGCACCCAACAAATGGTTGAATTAGGGGAAGCCCGGAAGAAGCTTAGGAGGAGGGTGACCCTGTAGGAGGACCAGCAGTCTCAATTACCCTGGACCCCTGAGATCTCTCAGATACTGGACCACCAACATCACCTGCTATGAGGCCTCCAACACATATACAGCAGAGGTCTGCCCGGTCTGAATTTAGTCAGAGAAGATCCTCCTAACCCTCAAGAGACTGGAGTCCCCAGGGAGTTTAGAGGTCTGTTGGGGTGGGGGTGGGGGATGGGGACATCCACATGGAGACAGGGGACCTGGGAGGAGATATGGTATGTGGAACAGTGAGAGGGTGGACTGAGAGGGGAATAAAATCTGGAGTTTAAAGTAAGTAAGTAAGTAAGTAAGTAAGTAAATAAATAAATAAATAAATAAAATTAATTTGAAAGTAATTCTCTTGAAATAATTACAATTGACTTCACTGTATTTTATGTAAAATCTAACACCTTAAAAGTATATTTTTCAGACTTTTCTATTGTCATTAACAATTGTAAATGTAAATTCATTTAAGACTCTTAACACTGTCATTAACTATACAGAAGTATAAAAGTTTCTACCTTGTAATTTTATGAAGAGAAAAACCAAAACAGTCTACCTCCCATGAGTTAGGAACAAAAGGCTTGCCCAGTGGAGGGGGGGGTCTTTTTACTCCTAACTTCTGCATTTCAGATGAACAGGATAGAAAAGAGGCAGAAATAAGTCAGATTCCTAAATCTATTCCATAGAGGAGAGGAGCTATAGTGGTTGACGAGGTTACCAATAAACATGATCCATATCTTAAATTCTATAGATCCCAGTAAGGAGACAGTTTATAAGCAAAGGCTCGGAGAGAATCATCTTCCCAAACAGAAAAAAAGATAGCCAACATGGCCAGAGTGTGAAAAGAGGAGAACGATCAGGATGCTGAGAAGGAAGAGAAACCCTGAATTCTAATATCCACAGCACATGGGAACAATCTCTAGCTCTTCTCTCTAAAATACAAAAATATAGAGAAGATTCAAGGACAGCATGAACTAGCTCTCTATAAGACAAATGAAAGCTTTTAAATAGCTAAAATTTTACATTTCACATTTTAGCATTTTAAAAGTATGACATAAATATTAAATTTTTGTTATGTAATTTGTAACTCAGAGTCAACATCACAAAGTGCATGTTTCCCATTTGATTTTGTTTCTTCTTAGAAAGTTTTGCTTATTAATACTCATTCTGTCACATTAATTTGGCCTCTCATTTCCTCTTCTAATATAGCATATCTGTAGCAGTACTTGTCAAAATGAAGATTTATAATAATAAAATATCAATGTAAGTGGTTTATTAAAAAGTGGTGATGAGTATGATATGAGAGAAACCAAAATCATTTGGCAGATACCAACTATAACCTTAGCCAAAGAAATGTCCTGTGTGACCAACTACCTACTGTTGTCTCTGTCAGCTCTAAAAGCCCTGGAACTATTTTATGTGGTAGTCTGACTATGTTTGGCCCATGGGAAGTGGCACTGTTAGGAGGTATGGTCTTGTTGGAGGAAGTGTGTCATTGGGTAAGTAGGCTTTGAGGGTTCTTAATACTCAAGCTATTTCTAGTACAGAAGAGAGCCTCCTCCTGTCTGCCTGTTGAAGAGAATCTCCTGGCTGCCTTGATCTAACTGTAGAACTCTCAGCAACTTCTCCAGCACTGTGTCTGCCTGCATGTTGCCATGCTTCCTTCCATTTTAATGAACTGACCCACTGAAATTGTAAGTCAGCCCCAAGTAAGTATTTTTCTAAGAGTTGCCTTGATCATAGTGTCTCTTCATAGCAATGAAATCCTAACTAAGACACCTTACAACTCATAGAATATGGTACTTCTTAACATTTTGGCTAAGATTGAATGAAGACAGTTTGAAACTTTTAACATTTATTATTTATTGAACTTCAAAGTAAACATAGAAATAGAGCTGGGGCGATAACTCAGAGTAAAGATTTAGCTATCCAAACATAAAGACCTTAGTTCAAATCCCAGGAACTTACACAAAGTCTGACATACCAGCTTGTATCTGTGATCTTAATTCTCCTATAGCAATATGGCAGAGGTAGAAGAATCTTTAGAAGCTTATAGGCCATGCAGTCTGGCTTAAATAGAAGTGGATAACAAAGAAACCATGCCAGAAACAAGATAGAAAGATAGGCCCAACAAACAACCAAAGTTCTTCTCTGACATGCACATGCAAGGCATGGCATATATGTACCCATACTCACACATGTGAATACACATAGATATCTTATATACATCCCAGAAAGAGACAGGCAGCAGAGACAATGAGAGAGACTTGAGGAAAATATATATGACAGAAAGCATCAATTAAGCACCCAAAAGAGAAAACACAAGAGCTATGTTTTCTATGCCCAACCCCATGGGAACAAATCTAAGAATGCTTATAACAGAGAGAAATGCATGGCTAAACCTGGACCCATTTACCCACTTGTGGGATTCACACATATATTTGTCTCTAATAGAGGCTAAGACACAGTTAAGAAGCTTGCTTTACTAAGTGTTTCCTAAGCCCCATTGACCGTGCAAAGTTTTCCACATATACTTCTTCCATCTCATAGAGAAATAGGCTTTGTGAAATATTGATTAGTCCTCTCCTAATAAAGAGTAAGACAAGAATATAGTTTGTGGCATACAAGTTTAATCTATTAATATAATGCTTGTATTAATATTTCTCTCTATCCTGCATAGAGATCTCCACTCACTCTGTACCAGAAAGTCCAAAGCTATACTGTAGAAAATATTTTGAAAGATGGTCATGGTTTTGTTCTTTCCTTGTAACCTGCCACCCCCTACAAGTCCCACTGTACTCCCCAACACACATGGACTTCTTACTTAATAGATGTAATTTTTCCTTCTCCAGTGTGGATACTCCAAGAATTCTGCCAGGTGGTTGAGCATTTTGTTTCAGGTTTAGTAAGATGTATCTTCCTGTAAGCCTTCTGTAACCACCTGAGTAGCCTTGGAGATGCCCTTTCTCCACAGATCTCCCCCAAGTGACTTAATGTCACACTTTAAATCTTAGAGATGTTTGAGTATATCTTTTCTTCAATAAATGTATTCATGTTGAATGTCTTTAATCATAAAAAATCCAAATAATATGCAATAAAGAATTTTTTAGCCAGGCAGTGGTGCTGCACGCCATTAATCCCAGCACTTGGAAGGCAGAGGCAGTTGGATTTCTGAGTTCGAGGCCAGCCTGGTCTACAGAGTGTGTTCCAGAACAGCCAGGGCTACACAGAGAAACCCTGTCTTGAAAAAACAAAAACAAAAAAAAAAAGAATTTTTTAGTAAAATGACAATACTATATGAGATTTATAAATAAAAAGACAGTCATCAAAACATATTAGTAATAATTACTAATAAATGTGGATTCCAGATGAAAGTCACTTAAAACCCTTTGGAATGTACAAAAAGGAAAAAATAAACTATACAACATATATTAATATAACTACAGATCTTTAAAATGTAAAATGTAAGCAAGTATACATAATTGAACTGAAATGAACTTTTTAAAAACTAAATGTTGTGTCTGAAGCAATGGCTTAGTTGTTAGAACACTTGTTGTACAAGCCTAAGAACCTTGAGTTTGACCAGAGTCCACATTTAAAAAGCCAGATGGAAGATTTTCAACTTAAAGGGCCAGCAAATATCTTCAACAAAATTATAGAAGACCTAAAGAAAGAGATGCACATAAACATACAAGAAGCCTACAGAACTCCAAATAGACTGGACCAGAAAAGAAATTCCTCCCAACACATAATAATCAGAACAACAAATGCACTAAATAAAGATAGGATATTAAAAGCAGAAAGGGAAAAAGGTCAAGTAACATATAAAGGCAGGCCTATTAGAATTACTCCAGACTTCTCACCAGAGACTATGAAAACTAGAAGATCCTGGAAAAATGTTATACTGAACATAAGAAAACACAAATGCCAGCCCAGGCTACTATACCCAGCAAAACTCTCAATTTCCCTAGATGGAGAAACCAAGGTATTCCATGACAAAACCAAATTCACACAATATCTTTCCATGAATCCAGCCCTTCAAAGGATAATAAAGGGAAAACTCTAATACAAGAAGGGAAACTACACCCTAGAGAAAGCAAGAAAGTAATCCTTTAACAAATGTAAAAGAAGATACCCAGAAGAACAGAATCCCAACTCTAACAACAAAAATATCAGGAAGCAACAATTACTTTTCCTTAATCTCTTAATATCAATGGACTCAATTCCCCAATAAAAAGACATAGACTAACAGACTGGCTATGTAAAGAGGACCCACATTTTGATGCATACAGGAAACCTACCTCAGAGACAAAGACAGACACTACCTTAGAGTAAAAGGCTGGAAAACAATTTTCCAAGCAAATGGTCCGAAGAAACAAGCTGAAGTAGACATAATAATATTGAATAAAATTGACTTCCAAACCAAAGTTATCAAAAAAGACAAGGAGTGGAACTTCACACTCATCGAAGGTAAAATCTACCAAGATGAAATATAAGATGAAATTGTAAGATATCACATGTAAACTAAAATCCAATATTATTTAAACTGTAGGGAAATTGCACAGATACGCAACACAAGGAAGACTATAACCTGCTCTTTCTGTATAGAGATTCATTACTATGTAGCAAAATCTATAAAAAGTACTTATTGGGTTTTGCTTAATTTGCTTTGAAAATGGATTCCTTGGCACCTCTGTAGAAAAAGAAAGATGTATTAAGATGTTTGCTGTATTTCAATGTGTAAACATGAAAGTCTAGAATTAAACAGAGGAGCCACATACCAGGTACCAGTGAAATGAAAGAATTCTGTGGACTAAACAGCCCAAAACAAGGCATAGAGCATGCAGATGAAACAGCATTGGGAGGAAACGGAAAAATTCAAAAACTGCACAGTATGCATGAGATAAAGGATTAACAATGAATTTACAGAGATGGAAATATACTTAATTGTAACTTGGGTCTTTGAAAACCTATAGTTATTCTGTCAATGTTAACTAAGCAAATGGCAGCATAATCAATAAACAAATTCTTAAAAGTATGTGCCATGTTGCAACTGGTAAAGAGCCTAGAAGATAGTAGGGAGGTAGTGATGCTGGCACAGTAGCAATCAAAGCCCTGATACTCTAACCTACTGGCAGCTGAGCATTGGTGGCAAAGTAATAGAAAAAATGTCTGCTGAAATGATCTTTTCTTCTGCCACCGCTCATATGATATTCTTGTCCTGATTCCCTCTGCAATGCCATCCCATCAATGTGCCATCTATGATGAATCAGAGCTAGCGTTGTCTTGTGTCAATTACACTACAGTACTGGGGCTACACATACAGAGCTGATAATTATCATTTTAAATGTATCTTCATGCATTTCAGTTTCTGAAACATGTTTAGTCTTCTAATCTTTCAAAAGTCATATATGGCAATCTCTCTGTTCCACACAGCTGTATACCAGGTCTCAGACTGATTTTAAAGAGACTGCCAAAATAGGCAAAAAAGGTCTGGGATGTACTTCATTACTTCAAATAGGAAAACTAATGCATACAAACAGAATCAGGGTGACACAGAAGCATGCTACACATATACTGAAATGATACATAGCCACAGATCAAAAACCGACTTTTTTAAACGATCCTTCCTTTGAGAGGTTTTATTTTGTATCTATCTATCTATCTATCTATCTATCTATCTATCTATCTATCTATCTATCTATCTATCTATCTATCTTTCTATCTATCTACCTATCTATCTATGTTATTATTTATGAGAACAAGATCTTGCTTAATTACCTAAGCTGGTCAAGTGTCAAGTAAGTCTTGTGCCTTAGCCTGTAAGTAGCTGGGACTACAGTATGCATTGTGGAATCTAGCTTCTTCCTTCCTTCCTTCCTTCCTTCCTTCCTTCCTTCCTTCCTTCCTTCCTTCCTTCCTTCCTTCCTTCCTTCCTCCCTCCCTCCCTCCCTCCCTNCCTTCCTTCCTCCCTCCCTCCCTCCCTCCCTTCCTTTCTTTCATTCTTTCTCCTTCTTTTGTTTAGTGTCACAGTTTTGTATCGCTCTTTTCTCATTATGAGGAGGCTTTTCACTGAAACATGCAGTGACTTTTGCAACCCATACTTTTACAGAAGAGTGATACAGTACCATGTGTGCTCTAATATACTAGCCCATCAAAATAAAATATGCAAAGGAATGTTGGGATTACTGATGAACAGTCCCAGCCAGTTAATGACAATAGTCACTCGATTTACTGAGCACTTGTTATATTCCTGCCACTGCTCTGTGTTTTCTATGCATTGGTTCACTTGCCAGTATTCCAACCCTATTTGAATTTTTACTGCCTCATTTTAGAAAATTAAAACACAGAGGGACCCATAGTACCACACCTAGAAGTTAACCATTTTAGAATTAAAACCTGGTAACCACTGGAGGCATTCTCCTGCCTTCTACTGGATCACTACTTGATTATAAGGAGGTTTTATTCCCTCTTTTTTTTCTTTTACAGTACTTTGACAGAGACTGAAGGAGCACTACAGTGCCTGGAAGGTGGTGTGGTATGTAGATAGTTGTTCTTATCACCACCTTTATTGTGTGCACATTTACAACCAAGTGCCAACATTCCATTGCTTTTGATTACATATCTTATACTCATTTATGTGTCTTTGTTTTTCCGAATCATTAGTGCCAAGAGAACAAAGACTTTATTGGTTTTGATTTCATGTGTGGAGTTTCTACAGCATAATTTTTGCTCCATATTCATGCTCAGGATATATGTGTTAAATTTGCCAACCTGTGGCCTTTCAAAATACTGGTCATCATTATTTTCATCTATTATCCAGACACACCTCACTGTTTACCAATCCTGGGTCAAGTGTGGCACAGAGGGCTTGCCAAAATAGATTGCCACCTTCATCCTCCAGAATATCTGATTCCAAAGACAAAGGTAATCCCTGACTTTTATTTCCAACAAACTCCAGAGCAATGACAAGGTTACTGGTCCACAGTGTTGGAGAGTCGGAAGCCTTATCAAAAAATAGGTCTGTTTAAAGAAAAGTCTGTCTGTGGAAAAAAATGCATTCACACTTATAAAATCATTTATCAATATGCACTGGTACACTCGCACGAACCCATCATTAACAGAAGTACCATGAAATAATAACATCCAGCTCTTAAGAGGTTGGTATATACATGATGTCAAGTATGACTATTGTTATAGACTTAACAAATATAACAAAAAAACTACTCAAATTCATATAACGGAAAGAGGGATAGCCCTCTAAGGCCATCAGTGTTGTAGGCTGCATACTCACTGCAGTTATCATTCATTTCTATAATCATTTTGAGAACTTTTCCCCCAGAAATTACCTGCAGAACAGCTGGCATCCTCCCAAGTCATTTAAATGGAGGTAAAAGTGGTGCTTAAGAAAAGAATTGATTTCTTGAAATAGTGAAAATATGATGAATAAATGATTTGTAATTTAAACTAAGATATATCATAAAATGAGTCCAGTTTTACATTTTTCAGCCCATTAATAGATTCTAAAGACATTTGCAAAAAGGAAATATCAGACATGCTTACATCAGTCACACCTGTGTTGGAAAGATGTGTTTAGATTTACAGAAGTTATTTATACAGTAATACTGATTAGTTGTATACATTCTAGTGTATTTGTTTTAAAATATGTTAAAAGTTATTTACTGCAACACTGTTTTTTAAAGTAGCAACAAGTTGGAGCTGGAGAGATCCTGGGTTCAATTTCCAACACCCACATAACAGCTTACAATTGTCCATAACTTTAGCTCCCATGGATCTACACCCTCTTCTGGCTTCCATGAGCAGCGGGCATACATGTGATAGAGGCACATACATGCGTGCAGGCAAAACGTCCACACACATACAAATAAATACTTGTACATTTTAAGTATCTACAAGCTAAAAAACTTGGTAGTGAGGAAACAAATTATGATGTTCAATTTTAATGGAATATTTCACAGCAATTTAGATGCTTATATAGGCAACAACATGAAGTTTTTCTAGTAAATAAGAACATGGTTATGTGTGAACCATGTAAATAAATGAAACAGAACAAACTATAGTATAGTGAAAAGAGTTTAGGATAGAGGAAATGACAGGTTTATTTTTCTTTTGAACTTGACAGGAAAGACCAAATGGGGGACAGTAAAGTCATTCCAGGTAACTGAAACCACATACAATCATATTTTGAAGAATATTTAATGCTCAAGAAAATGATGAACACATTTCAAAATCTTGTACACATTCATTGTACACATATAAATGTGAATATTTCCAGTAAAGTATGTCTAGGAAAATAAATTAAAAGGTAAAGGTGGATAGTGGAATCATGAGTTTTCTAAATTTATGAGAAGACTAAATTTTACATTTATAATCAGAAAAAATGAAACATTTTAAGCTACAATATGAATCTATAAATGCAACTTGTGATTTTCTTTTTTAAAGAATTTTTTATTCTGTTTGTGTGCATGCCTGCATGCATGTACACACATGCCTATCTCTAAGACTGCTGGCCTGACTGTCACATGTGTGCAAAGTCCCATGGAGACCAGAGGATGGTGTTGAACCTGTTGCAGTTGGAGTTACAGGCAAATGTGAGGAGCCTGATCAAGGGACTGGGAACCAAACTCAGTCCTCTGGAAGAACAGTCAGCACTCTAACCACGGAGGCATTTTTCCAGCAACTCTCTGATTTTAATTTGAAAAAGACAGCAGTGTGGTGTGGTGTTACAGGGCTGGGAGGCTGCTTGAAAGAACCTTGAGCTGCCCCCACTACCCAGAGAGAGACTTCCTGCAAACAATGGTGAAAGGAGGAAGGGAAGTGAGGTGGGCAGGAAGGAGAAGGGTTGTGGGCCAGGGAGAGGGTGGGAAGGAAAGAGGAGGGAGGGGAGGAAGAAATTTCACTGCTTTTGTGTTCTCAGAGATTGGAGTTTCATTGACAGCTCTAATGCCTTATTATTCTATTTTTCCACTCCTTTCTCCAAATATCCTTTTCTTAATAGCCTTAAACAGATTAATAATGATAAGTTAGGCAGACAAATTTTGGGGGGTAGGTCTATTGCAGAGTTCTGAGGAATCAGAGTTTGTTCCTTCATTCTTTTCCGATAGTTTCAATTAATCCCCTAGTATATGAAATGGAATAAAAAGTTTCTTTGAAGAGTAAACATCTTTTAGACAAAACAGAATGAGGAGATTATAAAAGGTGTGCAGAATTTACTACTCACGTGGAATTCCACAAAACAGACTGGACTCTTGCATGTGTCATGAAGAAAGTGGGTGATGACAGAATGAGTCTCTTTAAGGAGGGGGAGGGGCTGTGAAGAGCTGGAAGGGGGCTCAAAAATGTTTAGTTAATATAAAATACTTTAATCTGGTACTTTGAAGTAAGCAAATGTAGTTTTTAACCACAAAGTCATAGTATAAACAGGGCATTAGTAGAAAGGCATTTTATAAACATGTGGATAATTGTTCCTCAGGCCTAAGCCTGAATTTTTTATTTCAGGAATGTTTAATCAACACCTTAAAATCCTGATTAAAACACATTTCAAGCATAAAAACCTCTAGTCTCTGCTGTGGTCTTAGATAGCACAGAAATATGCTATAAAATGTAAAAAACCTGTCACCACTGTATGGTCAGGTTCAGCCTTCAATTTTAAATTTACGATAAGCCATCAAAAACATGCAATCTAACTCTTAAAAAAATTACTAATCAGAGATCATTATTTCCTTACCTGAGGACACAGTTTAACTTTGGAGGGAAACTAGTACCTATGAATATTTTGAATCATATAAATGCCATCAGAGAGCTGGTCAGTTTCCCCATAACCCTCTCAGTGTCCAGGTAAGTTTTGCTTTCAAATAACAAGAGAGATAAAGTATTAGAAGTTAGTTTCCTAGTTGACTTTAAAGAATATCATACAATCCAATATCCTAAGCTGCCTGGTATAGTGGCTTGAAACAGGCAACAATTCTCAGTGTACTTCATGAGCCTTCTGCTCTTATTGAAGTATAAACAATTCATTAGATCTGCCACTAAACACAATATCCATTTTCAGAATTTAAACATTTGGCTACCATGTCAATCGTTGGAATTAAATAAATGACTAACTCATTGAGAGGAAGAAAATGAACTTGATGATTAAGCATGTTCATTCTAGCCTCTTCATCATGCATTAGAAATGTTGGAACAACTTTTAAAAATGCATTACTGGGCATTTATATGAGCTTGTCTCGTGCTAAGCAATGGGAATAGATTACCACCACATATAAAACAAATGTAAATTCTATTTTCAAACAATGACACATTTTGCAAAAACGTAAGGTATATATCTCCCAAAGAGTATGACATTGTCAAGGTTTACATTTATTATTTAGGACCAAGATATGTTATCAATATGTCTCTATTTCTAATACTTACTAGAAATACTCTGATATGTACACAATGGGTTCTTAAGCACTTGAGAGAGGGAGAGAATGATGGAAAATAAGTCCATTATTTCCATTATTATTTTACTACTAGATTAAATTTAAGATTCATAGCTTGAATTTAGGAAATATTTAACCCTCCTTTTATACCTATTCTTTTCCTATCAGTTCTCAGGCCCCACAGATCTACCTAAAAATCTTTATCATTAGATTTTTTAACTAAGTCTTACAGAGAGTTGTCACACAGCAACTCTAAAGAAAGTTCAGACTAGAGGCCAGTGCGTGCTACAAACCCTATCTGGTCAAATAAATGGAAGTTGAGTATAATAGGAATTCAATAAATGGCCACCTTCTACAGAGAAGCTTATTGACCAAAATCAACAGCAGAAGACTTCTGGGATCCCGCCAAGTTTACTTGAACAAAACACAAGGCAGGTGGACACAAATATTCCTGATGTTGCTCAATGCTTAGTCAGAAAGGTGAAGAGTTTTCTTCTCTGCTTGTCTGATTACAGCATATACCTCTCTTCTCCAGATTGACTCATAGGGTCTTACTGAAGAGAAATATAGTCCTTTGAAGTGACCAAACCTCGAAGAGTTCTGGTGAAACCTGGAAAACCACAATCCCATTTTGAACTCTAGAGACATGGGATCACATTATAAATCAGGGACTAAGGTTTAAATCTGCCCTCAAAGCCAACAATATGACTGAAGCCAGCCTTCTGAACCAGGTTAAGTCTCAGACTCTTTGTCCATAAAACAGAGAGGATACTGAGTAGAGTGTTGCTGAGTCTTCAGGATACCTCCCAAACAGAATACTTCTCACTTTGTAATTATTGAAATACAAATGACATTTGTCATTATATTTGTGGGGCCCCCTGTCTTAAGGAATCAGAGGCCATCGCTCACAGATTATATTCCAGCCCTCCTCTCATGCTTTCTTCTACAGACACCACTCCTGTTTTAGTTACTTTATTGATTAATTAACACATCTAACATTATAATTATTGCTTAGAATTTGCTAAGTGTTTTCATAAAGATTATTTATATTTTATAATGATTCCATAAAATAGGAATTTAGAAAAACAAGTTAAGGCATTATAGCTAAAATTTAAGTAATTTGTCCAATGTCACATAGAAAAGAATTAGAATTTATACAATATTTCCCTTAAGCAGAATAAATAGTTCATTTGAAAACATGCTGCCTCTGCTTCCTGTTCGTATGCTATGCTTCCTTCCCTGCCCTATTCTTCCAATTAGCTTTCAAGTGTACTTCCATTTGTTTATAAATACAGAAATCAGGTAAATGTAGGACACTTTTAAATTTTTCTATAATAAAGGAATTCATTATTTTATGTTTCATTTAGCTGACATTTACAAAGGCACTCTTTTGTACTTGAAAGATATGGTGGTGGTTATATTTGTTACTGTTCTATATAGTGCTCTGGCCTATTCCCTGTTGGTAGTTCCTGTAAACTTTCAAACCTCTTTTGCCAGATGATAGACTAGGATAATTCTTTCCAAAGAGTTTATGCTTTGCAGTCCTCCTCATTCATGATGTGGAAAAGGAAACACTTTGTGTGGAATTTTGTATACTCTCTTAAACTTTCAGGACACTGTGAAGTCTTAGGTGATGTTAACTCTCCTCTCTAGCTGAGAAGCTATAGATGGAAATTTTCCTGGGCCTAGACATTGGTGATTGGTTCAGAGAAGTTAGACATCTAGCTCCTCTGAGAGGGGCAAAGCATGTTAGCCCTGGTTAGAAAGAGAACAGAAAATGTTGTCTTTTCCCAAACCTTCCTCTTGGGATGAGCCATCCTTTAAGCTATCTATATACCTATAGATATATATATATCTATCTCTAACTTCCTTTGTGTATACACATATAGTGTGTATCAGGACAAAGGTAATAGTAGTCATTTCTACTTACTACATGGCTTATAACTATGAAAACCAAGAAGAATTATACATACTATCAAAATATGTCAAAATAATTTTATTTGAAGATGTTCCAAATCGTGAGTTCTAGTCTTCACAGTTTGATATTTATACTACTTCACCATCTGCTCAAAACTTTAAAAGCAATTAAATGATTCTCCAACCAAGATCAGCCATCCTCCACGGAATTCCTTGGCAGTTCCTTACCTGGCATGTTTCAATATACAGTTGCTTAACTGAGAAGAGCTTAACAAAGCCACAAACACTCATTAAAAATGGAAAACAAGTCTTGGAGCTAGAACCAATACTTCTCTGAAACACCAAATAAGATCTCATTATGTACTTTTACAGAGCAGACACAATATCAACCCACTGCTGACTATAAAAAGCATTAGAGCCTTCCCTCCCATTTCCAGCCATGTGCTAATGAAATGGCCGTCCTCATTAGCTTCAACCCTTCTTCCTGTACTCACCACCTTCATTCCACTTCCACATCAGGTTCAACTTCCTTATCTCAGCTGCCTCTTCACGCTGTTCAACCTACAAACTATTCAATTATCAAGATAACTATCTCATATTGTTGTTGATCCTATAGGGTTGCAGGCCCCTTCAGTTCCTTGGGTACTTTCTCGAGGTCCTTCATTGGGGATCCTGTGTTCCATCAAATAGATGACTGTGAGCATCCACTTCTGTATTTGACAGACACTAACATAGCCTCACAAGAGACAGCTATCTCAGGGTCCTCTCAGCAAAATCTTGTTGGCATATGCAATAGTGTCTGGGTTTGGTGGTTGTTTATGGGATGCATCCCCAGGTGGAGCAGTCTCTGGACTAACCAGTACTCGCAGAGTTTGTAGCTCTAGCTGCATATGTAGCAGAGGATGGCCTAGTCTGTCATCAATGGGAGGAGAGGCCCTTGGTCTTGTGAAGAGTATATGCCCCAGTATAGGGGAATGCCAGTTCCAGGAAGCAGAAGTGGGTGGGTTGGGGAGCAGGGGGAGGGGGGAGGGGGAGGGGATAGGGGATTTTCAGAGGGGAAACTAGGGAAGGGGATAACATTTGAAATGTAAATAAAGAAAATGTTTAATAAAAAATACAAATAATCAGGTGTTTTCTACCATGCTCTCTAATTAGTGGTCTCAACACTCTATATTTTACCTCTACAATAAAACATCACCAACAGCAGAATATAATTTCCAACTTTAAATCTAAATGAATTCACTGGTCAAAATTTCAGTGGCTTTTCAGTGCCAGTGAAACTAAATCCAAATTCCTTAACTTGCTCCTTGGTACCACCCAACTTTTGATTATAGACTTCTTTCCTTATCTAACACACTATCCAAAACTGATAAAGCCTAAATTCTTCCCAAGAGTACTGCTTCCATTTATTGCGTTGCCAGAGTTTTGCTGCAATTATTCTAGATTATCAATCATCTTTACACATATACCCAAATGCAAAAATCAATGTTGTATTCTTGTTTTTTAAATTATTTTATTCGATATGTTCTTCATTTACATTTCAAATGCTATACGGAATGTCCCCTATACCCTCCCC
>NC_034606.1:407305-426035 GCF_900095145.1 Mus pahari | reverse complement strand
TAGATTTTACCTTTGCTGAATATGAAGTGCCCCTCCTTTTCTTTTTGATAACTGTGGGTTGGAAGTCAATTTTAGTTGATATTAGAATGGCTACTCCACCTTGTTTCTTCAGACTATTTGCTTGGAAATTTGTTTTCCAGCCTTTCACTCTGAGGCAGTGTCTGTCTTTCTCCCTGAGGTGGGTTTCCTGTAAGCAGAAAAATGTTGGGTCCTGTTTGTGTAGCCAGTATATTAGTCTATGTCTTTTTATTGGGGAATTGAGTCCATTGATGTTAAGAGAAATTAAAGAAAAGTAATTGCTTCCTGTTATTTTTATTGTTAAACTTGGGATTCTGTTCTTGTGGCTGTCTTCTTTTAGGTTTGTTGAAGGATTACTTTCTTGTTTTTTCTAGGATGGAGTTTCCATCCTTGCATTGATGTTTTCCCTTTGTTATCCTTTGAAGGGCTGGATTCATGGATAGATATTGTGTGAATTTGGTTTTATCATGGAATACTTTGGTTTCTCCATTTATGGTAATTGAGAATTTTACAGGGTATAGTAGCCTTGGCTGGCATTTGTGTTCTCTTAGGGTCTGCATAACATCTGTTCAGGATCTTCTGGCTTTCATAGTCTCTGGTGAGAAGTCAGGTGTAATTCTGATAGGCCTGACTTTATATATTACTTGACGCTTTTCCCTTGCTGCTTTTAATATTCTATCTTTATTTAGTGCATTTGTTGTTCTGATTACTATGTATCAGGAGGAATTTCTTTTCTGGTCCAGTCTATTTGGAGTTCTGTAAGCTTCTTTTATGTTCATGGGCATCTCGTTCTTTAGGTTCAGGAAGTTTTCTTCTATAATTTTGTTGCAGCTATTTGCTGGCCCTTTAAGTTGAGATTCTCTCTTCCATCTCTTGTATTCTGTTGCTGATGTTTACATCTATGGTTCCTGATTTCTTTCCTAGGGTTTCTATCTCCAGAGTTGTCTCACTTTGGTTTTTCTTTATTGCTTCTACTTCCCTTTTTAGGTCTTGGATGGTTTTGTTCAATTCCATCACTTGTTTGGTTGTGTTCTCCTGTGTTTCTTTTAGGACCTCTACCTCTTTAGCAGCATCCTCCTGTATTTATTTAAGGATGTCTACCTCTTTAGCAGCATTCTCCTGTATTTCTTTAAGTGAGTTATTTATCCCCTTCTAAAGTCCTCTACCAGCATCATGAGATATGCTTTTATATCCGCGTCTTGCTTTTTGGGTGTGTTGGGGTATCCAGGATTGGCTGAGTTGGGAGTGCTGGGTTCTGATGATGGTGAATGGTCTTGGTTTCTGTTAGTAAGATACCTACATTTGCCTTTCGCCATCTGGTAATCTCTGGATAGTTGCTATAGTGGTTTCTGGTTGAAGCTTGTTCCTCCTGTGATTCTGTTAGCCTCTGTCAGCAGTCCTGGGAGTCCAGCTCTCTCCTGAGTCTCAGTGGTCAGAGTACTCTCTGCAGGCAAGCTCTCCTCTTGCAGAGAAGGTACACAGAGGCCTAGCATTCATATCTGCCTCCTGGCTAAAGATGTAGGCCCAAATCGTGGCCTATCCCAGAAGATGTGTCGCCTCTGCAGTTTTCCACACTTACTTGCACAGGCTAGAATCCTAGGGATCCTGGACACAATATGTCTCTTTTACCTGCTCTGGCAGATAGAACCCTCCTGGGTGGCCACCTTTCTTCTGTCAGTGAAGGTGCCCAGATGCCTGGAGCCCAAAACAGGGTCTGTCCCAGAAGCTAGATTGCTTCTGTCTGTCCNAAAGCTNTGTAGCTTCTGTAGCCCACACTCTCACCAGTGCAGACTGGAGCCTGGGCAAACCGTAGCTCAGGCAGTGAGAGTGTTTCTGGGCAAACACCTCTCCTCTGGTGGGAATGGTGCCCAGATGCTTGAAGCCAGAAACAGGGTCTGTCCCAGAAGCTGTGTCCCTTCTGCAGTCTGCCGTCTCCCCGGCAACGACCGAATGCTGTATGCACTGGAGCAAAATGGCTCCCTTACCAGCTCAGGTGGACACCTCTCCTCTGGTGGGGTTGGTGCTCAGATGTCTGGAGCGAGAAATGGGGCCCTCACCCTGGCAATGACTGGAGCCTGTGCACACAGTAGCAAAGATGGCTCCCTTACTTGCTCAGGCAGTGAGAGCGCTCCTGGGTGGACACCTCTCCTCTGATGGGGTTGGTGCCTAGATATCTGGAGCCAGAAACAGGGTCCCAGAATCTGTGTCCCTTCTGCAGTCTGCCCTCTCCCCAGCAATGACTGGAGCCTGTCTATATTCTTATTTTAAAAATGAATAAGCTTAGACTCAGAGAGATTAAGAAATCAATTAAAAATGAACATCTGGGATTTAACACAGTATGTAACCTTAAGGTTCACTACTTCTCTGTGTTTTCTATGCAGATAGCACGCACCAATAACCACACACACTATCCTCATTGTAACATAGCCCATCCTTTTGCCCCACCTATGACACCTACATCCTTTATCCCTAGGAGATTCCATCATTTGTTGATATTCCAACAATCTTCTTTGACTGATTCAAATATTAACTCCTTCATAAAAGCCTCTCTGATTTGTTCATTCCCTTTCTTTCCATTTCTCTTTCCCTAAACCCAAAACCCCGTTCATCTGAATGCTCATAATATTTTGTTTTTCCTTTAATATCTTCATCATATTTAATCTATTTTCTTATATGACAGTATTCCAGCCTGTCATCCAGAGGCTTTCCATTTAGAGTCTCAAACTCATGTGTTGGTCATGTGAAGGCTTGCTGTGAGTAGCATCAACATTCAGATATCCTGAAAAATTATCCAGCTTGCATTAAATGAATAAATGTGAATTTCAACATAGTGGGTTTGCTTCAGAATAGGAACATCTGCTTTTAGGCTCATCTCTATAATCTGCTGGGCTGCTGTTCTTTGCAAACTTCTGGTGCCAGAATTAGCAAAGAGAAGTAGAAATGTGAAAATCTGTCACTTCCAATGACAGCATTCTCATGATCTTACATCTTCAGGGCCAGGAGGCATTAATTGAGAAATAGATTTTGAAATTTAGGAACTTGAATGGCCTTCCTCAACCAGTGTTCCTCTTCTCCTTTCCATACAAATGTTTCCTCTCTGTTCCGACACTTTTCATGAACTTGGTAATTCTTCACAATTGTGGTTTGATTGTTTGTTTGTTTGTTTCATAAGACTGTAAACTATGATTAAGAAGCAAAGCACTGGGTATATAATTGATGTTATTTGGCTTAAATTTTCTTCACTCTAAAATGTTCATGCTGACTTATAATTACAGTCTAATAAATATATATCAAACAACACCAACATCCAAGTTTCATTCATTTTTCTGTCATGAGTACAAAGCTCTATGTAAAACAACAATACATATTTAGCATTTAACAACAGCTTGATAAAGTGTGACAACCAAATGACTCCTGAAGAAAGACTACTTTGTTTCTGGATCTTCCTTCACTATTTTTCAAAGATTAAGACTTATAGTGCACATAGGCACAAAACACATAAACATCAAAAATTTCAATTCGAAATAATCTAAAACTTGTTATGAAATTTTCACTTTTAAAATCCATTTAATAGATTTGAAATAAGTACTACAGTTTCTTATTTCAGCACAAAAGAGAGGGTGTCAATGCTGCCTAAAGCTAATCTACTTAAAAGGAAGAAAGAAGTAATGAATTTTGTGTTAGTGTCCAAAGACTCAAGATGTTTGTTATAACTTATCTATTCACCAAAGAGCTTAATTCTTCCCTGGAGTGAATGGATTACCAAAACAACCATCCTAGTAGACCCATCCTAAGAACTGGAGGAGCTCCTACAGGCTGACACATTTGCATATTCCATGTGTACTTACTCCAACCCTTTTGATTACTCAACATCAATAAATGATTGCCTCAGAAATTCACCTTCCTCTTGCCTAAGCTGCTGAGCCAAAGAGCTTCAGGGAATCAAATTCAGGGAAGCATATTCAAAACCCAAGTGAACCACCCAAAGGATAGACTTTAAAGGAAGCATTTGGAAACTTCTTCAATACAAATAAATAAAGCTTTGAAGCTCTAGCCAGTGTTCTCTCAGTACAATGATAGCTAAGCTTTTCAACTGGGAAATAGCCTATGTGGAAAACACACTATTCTCAGTGATTTTATTTTCTACTGAACTTTTCTTCTTTACCTATATCATTCTCCTGATATCTCAGAGAACAGGCTGAACTCCTACAATCCATTTATAGTCATTTAGTACACAGCAAAAGTATTTACATGCTCTTGGAAGGGACCAACAAGAGGGGTATGGTAGTATGTCAGATGAGCTACCCTAGTGCGCTCATTCTTCTTATTAGAAACATTGAGTCCCAGTATGCCCAATGCCTTTGAAAATTACAACCTTCTCTTGACACTATGTTTAAGTTGACTATTGGACATGATAAAAAATAAAATAAAATAAGGTAAAATAAAATAAAATAAAATAAAATAAAGCCCTATACAGGTTTACTAGAATTGAGTAGTTAACTTCACTTCAGGTATGTGCAGACAGACATTGGAACACTCAGTCCTAAATGGGATGGTCTTTATCAAATCCCTCACCTCAGGGTGCAGGGATCTATGCAGAAGAAAAGATTTTTTTAAAAAGGCAGCACAATAGTTCTATTTCTTTTAAGTGCTATGCAAAAGAAAATAGTAAGAGTCAATTAACAGCCCTGCTGGTCAATGCTTCAGAAGCACAGAGTCAGTAGTCTGAATCTGAAGAAAACTATAGGCCCCCTGATGCACTGAGTTAAAATTATTATAGTTCTGAACTTAATCTGCCTAGCAGATAAAGGAACTCTGAGTCACTATAACTTTGAAGAACAATATCTAGAATTCCAACCAAAAAGATCCTTAGACAGAGACAAAAAAATATATAAATGATATTGAAAATAAAACAAAGCCAAAAAACAGCAAAAAATGACAATGAAGTAGTATTATATAGAAAAGATTTCTCAACTATGTTCTTAGAAAATATTTATACCAACACACACACTACACACACAAACACACACTACACACACACACACACACACACACACACACACACACACACACACGCCAGTATACAGGGTAGAAAGATCTGGAAGAATATGCATCACATCTACAGTATTGCTTATATCTAAGGATACTGACTAGAGAAGGGTATTGGAGATCATCAAGAGAAACATTTACCTGTATTACCCAAATTATTAATATTTCAAACTAATTCTTAGGATCAGTCAAATAGTTTGAAGGGCTTGGAATTATGGTTATACACATAGCTCCCTTCATCACAGAAAACAATTAACTCATAGCAACAGCTAGGAGGTTAGTGACCTCCACACCCAATCTTTATGTCTAATAGCAAAGGAGAGAGCTTAAGAGCTGGAAGCATAAGAAAGCATGCAGAATGATACCAAGTAAATCCTGGTAACCCCAAGAATATGACCCCCTTTCCTTTCTCCCTACAAACATATATTTTATTAATCACTTTTCCTTCAGGTACTATTTCAGGTATATATTTTCTCTGCCTCAATACCAGGTTCCCTAGTGACACACATGGGTACTGGGTATTCCTGCCTTACACCTAGCAGAGTGTGTTCATATAGAGGATAGTCAAGGCAGGATTCTAATCTTCTAAACCAAAAGGAAGGTACCTCTGTATCACCATTCATGGAGAAGATCAATTTGAAATAATGAATTGTGCATCTACCCCCTGCTTAGAATTTGCTAAACTCATGTTTTCATACTGTAAGACTCTCTATCTCTCATTTATGAAGAGTTGGCTTTCTGATCAGCTTTGTTCCTTATCTACTAAATAGGTCAACATCAGGACAAGAAAACAATCCTTGAAGAACAGCTTGCAGTGAAAACAAACAAACAAACAAAAACAAAAAACAAAAACAAGAAATAGAACATGTATAAGAAATAGTTATTGACTCCCTGACAACCAAAATGTCTTTTTTGGTTAAAACATATACAATATTCATCTAGGGGTGACTAGACACAGCTACACCACAAAAGCATTCCACAATAAGTCCAGTTAGGGAATACTTTCTTTTCTTATTTTGATAACTGACCAACAACCCTGTGAAATCTCTTCCTGATAGTTCATCTTTGAGGACTGCTTAGGGGCACACAAATCTCTTCCAAATTTTTCTGTTCAAAAGAGATGCCATTGAAAAAATTACTTCATAAGAGGAGGTCTAAATGTGTTCTTTCCCTGCAGTGAAGGAGGAATGAACTTTTGTTTTGTTACTGTTTGTTTGTTTCTTCTTCCTTTTTTTAATGAGCATGTAGATGTGCCTTCAATCCCTCTGGTCACTGCTTTCTGGCACTCTTTGATCATTGATTTTGACTTCTCCCTGGTGATCTTGAGGCATTATCTACTTCGAGACAGGGTTTCTCTGTGTAGCCCTGGCTGTTCTGGAACTCACTCTGTAGACCAGGCTGGCCTCGAACTCAGAAATCCTCCTGTCTCTGCCTCCCAAGTGCTGGGATTAAAGATGTACACAACCACTGCCTGGCTAAAACTAATTTTTTAAAAGACTAAATCAGAGCCTTCCTGGCCTTCTATGAAAATCTGACCATGTCAGCCTTTCTGCTCCTTCTCTCCCTTTTTTCTCTCTGCCTATTCTGTTTCAATTATGTGCCTTTCTTTCACTGCCTAGAGGAAGTAAAATGGGTTTCTCCACTCAATCCTCTCATCAGCTGTTTCTTTGCCCAAACAGTTGCTGCCTCAGATCTCTGAGTGGATAGTTTCTTCCCATTACTCAACTCTAAGTTCAATGTGGACTTCTAAAGAGATATTTGTTAACCAATATAACTAGTGTAACATCTCCTGTCTCCAAGCAACATGAAACTCCGTTAACTTGTTTTACTTTTGTGCCCTTGTCACTCTTTGAAATTTTCTTCATTTGCTTATTTCCTTCTTTCTGCTCCCATTAGTATGTAAGACACATGAGGGAGGAGTTCTTGTTTATTGTTCATATTCATTGTGCATTCCTGGTTCCTCTTCTAGAGTGGGCCTTCTATGAGTCTGTGAATAAATAAATGAGAGCAGCTGAAATGACTAAGGAAGAACCTCTGAAAAGTGGTTTTAGAGTTGAGGTCTCAATGAAAGAAACAAGTGAATGTTTTCATGAGTAAGGGTATAAATGAATGATTGTCATATCCTAGAATCAATCTACCTCTAAGAGCCAAGAATTCTCCTGTGGTCTTTGGCCCTATCCCCTTGAATGTATGGCATGATACCATTAATCTCCTGTTACCTGCTTGTTTGACTGTTAACTATTATTCTGAGCTGAGAAGATGCCTGTCTATGACTAAAAGCAGATATGATAGTGAACTTCATGTGGCAATTTGATTGGGTCACAGGACAGCTAAATCACAGGATATAGTCATTTTATTCTTTGAAAATGTCTTTGGGTGGAGGTGATATTTAAGGAGAGCACATTCCTAGGGGAGGTGAGCCTCATCCCAAGAATTAAAGAATTGAACAGAACAGAAAAAGCTAGATTTTCTCCCCAGGTAAGGAGGAATTTCACCCATGTGACTGCCTTCAAGGGAAGATGTCAGGTTTGTCCTGCCTTTATACCTAACTCAAAGGTGGCATCTTCCAGATCTATAGCCTGTCAGCCTTCAGGCTGGATCATTTTATCAGATCCTTTGTCTCCTAGAACTGGGACTCTAACAAGATTCATCCAGTCCATCTCTAGCTTGCTTACTCAGACAGATCTTAGGACTTGTTTGTTTCTTAAAAGACATAGTCCAACCTTTCTAGGTGGCTTTTCCTTTTATAGGAGATGAAGGTCCATCTTTGTGGCAAGATTCTTTTCTTCTCCCTTCTCTGAATATTCTCACAGGGGAGGGAGGGAGAGAGGGGGAGTCTCTCCATTCTCTCCTTCCATCACATGAATCCAGAGATGGAGCTCAGGTTTTTGCTCCATCTCTCCTTCCCTCCCTCCTTCTCCCCCCCCCCAGTGCTATTTTAGGCTGTCAATGAATCTTCAACTCCTAGATTAAATGTAAAATTACTATCAATAGTTTGGTTATTGATATGGGATTCCTAATAGTATATACACATGATTTAGTAGAAAATTAAATAATGAGGAGTCTACACTATACACTATTGGTGCTTTATTTCTCCACTCACAATAAGCCCTTTCCATGAGCCTTCAAAAATATGTAAATACAGAGAGAAAACATACAGGGTGAAAAAGTTAAGCTTCTAATGTGAACAAAATACTTGCCTCAAATCAAAACCCTGGATGCCCAGCATTATAAACATCTGCTCTGCTTATATACATAAAGCATGATCTTGCTTTGCTCTTTTGGAAGGTCTGCAGCAGCCCAGTGCAACATTGAAGAGACAAATTTTACTACAAACATACACAGAGTGTAAATGTCACACAAATTACCAGTGTTCAGAAGAGAAATTCCATCTGTGTCTGTAAAGGTTGATCTCTCTCAGGGTTGATCTGTTTTCAGGGTATGTAAAGAATATAACAATTCATAGATTACAGCCCAGCCTTGAATTTTAGAAAGTTTTTCCTAGACAAGAAAAAGCTCATCTTCCATTAAATACCTCCCTATGGCAGTTATGTCAAGTAGACCCAATTAAATACTTCGAGGATGTAAGAATTTGGGCTAGATGTTTAAAAATACCTTTGGACATATCTTCACAAGAACTACCAAACCTTACCTGATGTTGGAAACTGTCAACGTGCCCAAACTTGTAGTTTAACAGCATACCTGTTTGTTAAACAATAAATGAGCCTCATAATCTCCAAATGAGTCTGGGAAACATCCACAGTAATAATCCCAAGGAACAGGTAAGTACTGGTTATTCTTTGAGGGGCTGTAAATATGTCTTGTGCAGAGTCACTCTCATTCTCTTTCATGACAAGTTCTAAGAACTTCATTCGCATCTCACATATGGGTCAATCATGGAAAACAAGAACAGGGGACAGAGAGGGGTCACCAGAAACATGAGCTGGAAGTCTTAACAGAATTTCTCCAGCTGAGCCATGTTCTGGCACTTGTCATCCAAATTGCTCTTCTACTGAACAAATTTAGTTTCCTCCAGGCAACTGAAGATAAATGAGCTCATACTGTCTATATGATGACCGTCTATATGGAGAGTAAAGACATTCTAAGAGCTCTGACTTGGAGGACAGGAAACAGAGAAGAGTGACAGAAGCAAAGAAGGCAAGCAGATAGGATGTGTTCAGAGGGAGAACGTTAGCGCAGAGGCTCAGGGTGCTTTTATATCCACTTTCAAATCTAATGTCATAGATACAAAATCTAATGTCATAGATACAAAATGAAGTGCACCACTCTGCATCATGTTTCTCTTGGCAAATATGATTGAATTTATCAAATGTGAAAGTACCAGAAATACTTTTCCCTCCTCATGTGAGTTTTTATGTGTGATTGTATTTAATGTGTATTAAGTTAAGAAGGGAGGAAATATCAGGAGAGAAATTCAGTGTACTTCTGACAGCATGACCAATGTGCTTTCTCCATCTCAGTTGGAATGATACTCAGTATTGGGGCAAGTGGAGGAGTGATTTCATTAACCATGTCTTGATTCTGGGTCTTACATATCTGCAGATATGTTTATTCCTCCTTGGATATTGGGGAACTGCAGGCATGTTCAAAGATCAGTGAGGATAGCAAACCAAAGATATGATAGGGCCAATGTTTGGAAGGGGAAATGTCAGGGAGAGAGAGAGAGAGAGAGAGAGAGAGAGAGAGAGAGAGAGGAAAAGAAAAAAAGAAAAGAAAAGAAAAAGAAAAAGAAAAAGAAAAAGAAAAAGAAAAAGAAAAAGAAAAAGAAAAAGAAAAAGAAAAAGAAAAAGAAAAAGAAAAAGAAAAAGAAAAAGAAAAAGAAAAAACAAGAAGATGCTGCCTGTGCCTCTGTATTACAGATTGGAAAATAACAGCAAATATTACTTGTTAGCTGCTATTCACCCCAGGAAACTGAATGAAGAAGACAGAAGAGGAGGCAAAAGGAGGGGGAGGCAACAGATGAACAACAGAAAAACAACAAAGTTTTCTTTAAAGTCCACTTTCCAAAGAAAAAGGATTTAGGCACTAGAAGCATCTTCAGACTGATCCTGTGTTATTAATGTATTAATTGGATTTGTTTGATAGTTTGTTTTTCTCTTAGCTATGATTTGACCCTGTAGCCTCTAAAGTGCAAATATTGAAACTTAATGCTCAATGTTTATTAAAAGATGACAAGATCTCAATGAAGGGAGCTTAGGGGTTTGTAAAAGAGACTCCAGGCACCATCCTACTAGAGATCCATCATGTGAAGATATAGCATTTCTCCTCTCAGATAGAACTAGTAACTATACTCCATCTCAACAGACACTAAACCTGCTGTCTCCTTGATCTTAAACATCCAGAATTCCAAAACTTTTAGAGAAAAAAAAAGCCTTTTGATTATAAACTATCCATTCTATAGTGTTCTAAGACAGCCACACAAATAGCATCAGACATTCCAGCCTCGTCTTCTCAATTGGATCACATTGTGACCTCTATTGTAACCATTACTGAAATAGACTAAACAAAGAACCTTCTCTGTATTTGGGGTTTGTTTGCTTTTCTTTTCATTTGCAGCAAAGTTGGATAAAAACTTCCTTAAGTTAGAAAATGGGTCATTGAACAACTTTTTCTCCCAATGTCTCAGGACATGATTTTGATCTAGCTGCTCAAACACAAATGGATGCAAAGTTCTCTGATTCTGAAGGATCATGTAAATGTTCAATTGGGATAATATTCACAAAGCATACAATATTTAAAAGCTGGCATAAGTGTTAGTTCTTTTCTCTCCACTTCTTTGAAATATTTCTCAAATTTATAGCAGCAAAATCCAGATCAGTACAGGTTAATATTTAGGCACGTATCTGTAAACTTGAATTTTCTACAGGGAATAATTCTAATTGAAGGTAAAATAGTGTAATGCCATAATACCTCTTAAGGGTATTTATGAGCATCAGAATGCCTTTTGAAGAGTTTGTGGATGAGTGGGCTTTTCAGTGTGCCATGGTGTTATGAATACAAGCAGTGCTAAGCAACTTGAGGAATGTCAACAATGAAGAACCTTCCTCACAGCTTCTTTCCTTTAAGATGCAGAAATGACATTTTGCCAGCCTTGCTTCCTGGGAGATTAAAACTCTAGTGTCTATGGAAGGCCAGACAGCTAATATATAGGCTCATTCCCTCCTGGGAAAAAGAAAACACAAAGTCCCCAGAAATCATACCTTTGTATAAGCTGAGATTTCATTTCTGAAGATAGTTCAGGCTACTGTCAATTTTGCTAAAGTCCTATCAAAATGACCCAAACACCACTGTTATGAAGCATTTTAGAATGCACATTGCATATTCTAATATTCTCTCAGGGGAGGATAGAGAGATTAAATCAATGCATATCCAAATAAATTGACATGGAATTATAGGAGAATAAGTATTATTTGGCAGAGATTTACCCATGAGACTTTCTAGAAAAGAAAAATGTCATCAGGAAGGAAAGCACATATCCTTGGTCTGACCTTCACAAGCTGAGCAACCTTCAGCCCCGAGTTCTGGCTCTGTAAGATAAAATGGTGGACTGGCTGTTCTCTACAGCACTCAAAAAGAGTAAAAATGGGAGAAAGGTTCTTCTGAAATGTCATGCAGCAAAGCCTAGAGATGGCCTGGAAATAAGCTGGAAGTAACAGGGAAGGATGAAAGGGAAGGTGTTACCAGCTCACATTTGTGGTTCCACATGAGGACAGTAGCAACATCTGATGAACCTCACAGAAACAAACTTTTAAAATCTGTTCTGGTGTCCTTTCCATCATTCTCTCAATCACATTGGGCAGCAAAGAGTGAACTATAGATATTGAGATTTTTATATTATTTAGTCCCTTCGTAAAATGTCTTTAAAAGTTCTTTCTTATTCTAAATAAGTGTTGATTTATACCCAAAGTTGTATCTGAAATGCAATATTCTTCTAGTTAGGCTCTCACACTACCTAAAAGCATCTACTTCTTTAAAACTTAGGTCCTCTCTCAGTCTGAGCTATATAAGACACTTAAAAAATGCTAACTGAATCAACGAATGGGTAACTAAATTTGGAAGATATTAAAAATTAAGTTCACCAAGATGTCAAATGTTTACTGAAGAGAAGCCCATGTGGGCACAGGGATCTGTGGAGCTATTGATAGGCATCCATGGAGCTATTAATAGGAGTGTTGAATTGCTGTGGACAGATGCTATGACCAAGGCAACTCATATAAGGACAACATTTAATTTGGGCTGGTAAACAGGTTCAGAGGTTCAGTCATTATCGTCAAGGCAGGAGCATGACAGTGTCCAGGAAGATGTGGGGTTGGAGTTGCTGCAAGTTCTACCTCTTGTTCCAAAGGCAGCTAGGAGATGACTGGCTTCTAGGAAGGTAGAATGAAGGTTTTTTTTTTTTTTTTNTTCGAGTCAGGGTTTCTCTGTGTAGCCCTGGCTGTCCTGGAACTCACTCCGTAGACCAGGCTGGCCTCGAACTCAGAAATCCGCCTGCCTCTGCCTCCCAAGTGCTGGGATTAAAGGCATGCGCCACCACTGCCTGTCCTTAGAATGAAGATCTTAAAACCCACACCCATAATGACATACTTCCTCCAACAAGGCCACATCTACTCCAAAAGGTCACCCCTCCTAATAGTGCCACTCACTGGGCCAAGCTTATTCAAACCATCAGAGAACAAACTGTCAATCTGAAAGGGAAACAGATAAATAAGCATATAAGTTGTGAAGATGGAGAATAAATGAAAATATAATGTTACTGTTTGTCTACCAGCCATATAACTGCGATTATAATCCACCAATCATGATGCCATTAAATAAGCCAAGGTTCTCCTTCCTTCTTCCTTGTCTTTCTCATTCATTTTATTTTCCTCTTCCTTGTAGAATACATTCATTTTCTTTCTTCTTTCATCCATTAACTACAGGCAATCAATAGTGAATAAAACTATCAGACAATACTATCCTAATATATTCAAAATTAACTATGCAGGCAAGGCTCAGTCTATAAAGTATTTGCATGAGGATCTGAGTTAAATTCCCTGCCCATGGTAATCCAAGTATTGGAAGCAGAGATGACTAGATACCTCATGTTTGAAGATCAGCCAACTTAGTCTATATTGAAAATTCTAGACAGCTGAAAGAGCCTATCTCAAAACATCAATTAAACAGCCTCTGAGGACCAGCAGCTGACGTTGTGCTCTGGCTTCTACACCCTGCACATACATGGGCATCCCTACCCCAATACACAAGCAAGAATACACACAAAATAAAATAAAACATACTATGTACCAGACAATACCATTATCCTATTTAGCCAACACAAAACTCTGTTTCATTTTGTAGATGAAACTGAGGCAAATGGAGATTCAGCATTTGGTAAGAGTAAACATCTGGCAAATGATGTAACATACTCCCAGGAACTCAAAAACCCAGGACACAAAACCCAGGACCCGCAGTGCAGTCCCTGACTCTCTAAAATGAAATGGGTAGGATGTCTGTCAAACTACATGAAGCAGTAACCTGATGCAAAGATTAAAGACCATTTGTGAATGACAAAAACAAGAATTACCTTCCCAAAGTCAAAGAGTAGGGGGAAAGAAGAGGGTGAGAAGGAAAATCTGTAGCATTCTGTGTAGGTTTTCTCCGACTTTCCCTCATGGGAGCACATTGGCCTCTACCTGCATAGGTGATGAGAATTAGCACTGGAGTTGATTACTGAGCATCTGTTATGGCTCTCAGAGTGCATTAAACAAAAACAAAGTCAGGGAGGAAAAGTGTCTGTAATCAAGGGTCTCCCAGTTGTATTGTGTTCAGAGTGGCTTTTCCTTGTTTTGCACCAGCAGACACATATGCCTACCCTACTCCAAAGCAACCATATTTCTAAACAGTTTAAATCAAGCTTAGTAGATAATTATCCTATGGTCAAAGTGAAAAACCAAACCACCAGGACATCAAAAGATCAAGACTATCTAAATGCGAATTATGCAGCATAATTTTTTCATAAAAATGGAGTAGTAAGCTTTATTTTTGCTCTCTGAGAATAGTTGGCTTTTAAAATAGACCTCTTAAGATGTTTCTTCTCTGCTCAGAGTGTTTTAAGCTGGCTCCTGATTAAAAACATTCCTGTGAAATCTCATCAAGATGCTTTCTTAAGAAAAAGAATGTTTTATAAATTGTAATGACTTTAATCAACACCCTGTTTGAAGCTATTTAACTCTGTGATGTAGTCCAACAAGGGCTTCAATTTTGTCACTTATCGACTCTGTATTAATTATCATTCTATAGATTGATTTATATACCTTTTAACATCTTTCTTGCCAAATGGTATAGCATTCTCCATTTCCCTGAAACTTCATAACCATCACCTGGATTCATTTGGCTCTCTCCATAGCTCAGTCTTCATCAACTCTCAGTCAGGTTACCCTAGTTGCTTCTTTTGCTCTTCTGTTTTTTTCATTCAGGCTATCAATACAGAACACCAGTGGTTCTCAAATTTCCTAATGCTGCAATGCTTTAATACTGTTCTTTATATTGTGGTGACCCCTCCAAGATAAAATTATTTTGTTGCTACTTCATAATTGAAATTTTGTCAGTTATGAATTGTAACATAAATACCTGATATGCAGTGGTTGAGAATCACTGCAGTGCACAAAGGCCATGTGTCACAAACATTAGCAGGTCATATTTATGAAGCCAAGTTTCTCAGTATCTCAGTACCTCAGTGAATTCTTACCCTGGGTGATCATAAAGTTATCAGAGCAATATAATGGATAGCCTTTCGCATCCTTAGCTGATTAAAACTTATAGTCTGTTCTAACATCTAGGGCAATGGAGAAGAAAAGTAGGAAAAAAGTGTTTGGTGACAAAAGTATAAGTTTGTCTCATTAGAGTTACATCCTGAATCTAATGTTACTTGGGCTAACATAAAAATTACTTTACATTTTAAAGATTACATGCAAAGAAAGCAGAAGGCAGAAGTCTCAAGGTGCACTGCATTGCAAGGAAGGCAGCTCTGAATGTTAAATTGCTCTGAGTGACCCAAAACAGGGACGAGAGAATGCTGAGCTGCTGCAATGTTTTTCTTACAGAATTTAAAGGTAAGATTAAGGGGGATGTTTTACAGTTATCTCATGCTCAAAATGTCTAAAAGGTCAAAATGGTTATGTTTCCCCTTAAAGTCTAAAGCACTGTACTAAGGTAGGCATCTTTAGAACAAAGACTAAACTCAACTACATAGAGCCACTAGCCCGTAAGATCAATGAGGGAAATAGAAGAAAAAGAGGGTACTGACATTGGGCACTGTGGAAACAGACCTTATCAGAAAGAACTTAGGTGTGGGCAAATTTGTTTGACTAAAGTTTTCCTACAGAGTGTGGTAGATATGTCACCAATTCTGGCTTTGCTTTAGAATCTACAAGCCCCAATTGTTATATAGTACATGACTTTTAAAAAAATTCTTAACTGACTGAGTATAGACTGATGTCATATAATTTTAGTTTGGATTTGAATTGTTCATATCATCTTGCTATCCTACCCCAATCATTCATGACCTCTTTTTTTCTGCACTGTTAGGACACCCTAACTCTCCTTCTCCAAGGAGGCAATGCACACATGCATGTTAACATTTATAAAGCTGTAGTTTTCTAGAGGGCTTGTGAAGTCACTTGCTGGACTTCCATCCTAGGCCTTTCAGTTTATTGGCTCTCAGGTGGAGTCTAAAGGTTTATATTTTAACAGAGTTGTAGTGGCTGATACCATTCCAGGCACTGGGAGGAGGGTGGCAGCACAATCATTTCCTCTGCAGGAAACTGAAAACTTTCCAATGTGACACTCTGGATACTTCAAATCTTTTTGCTCTGCTCACCCCAAAATGATATTGCTCTGATCCCTGAGTAGACTTGTCTCCAACTAAACTTGTCCATCTGTATATCATCCCAATACATCATGACTCCAATTTTTTGCCTCCATCTTACATAGAATGTCTTTATACCTTTTGTAGATTATACCCCAAGGGCACAACTTCAGTGAAGTGGGACCAAGATTCCTGCTATCTCCTCTAGGATCCTGTAGTATTAACTCCTCAGAAT
Source organism: Mus pahari (assembly GCF_900095145.1). Taxonomy (NCBI): domain Eukaryota; kingdom Metazoa; phylum Chordata; class Mammalia; order Rodentia; family Muridae; genus Mus; species Mus pahari. The sequence continues at coordinate 409,866 of NC_034606.1, read as the reverse complement.
GATGAAATAACGAACACAGAATTCAGTTCAAGAAGATATGAGTTTGAATCTAGTTCTTCATAAGCTATGTAACTTGGTATGCTCTTTATCTATTCTGGATTTCTTAAATATAAGTATTAGTTTTTTACTTCTATTGTGTTCCATAAAGAATTAATTAAAACAATTTAAACCATAGCTCAGTAGCATCATAAAATTCAGTTTGTGGTCATTGTCTTCCTCCATACTTTTGCATAACCATGCATTTCACACTACATATAAAATCCATTTGATTGATCATCTGAGTTTATTTGCCTGCCTAGATAGAATATTTCTGAAGGAACAATAGTATAATGATGACTAGGGCTTAGAAGGTAGTGCATTCACTAAAATGCTTGCTTGTCAGTATGTCAATCTGATCTCCATAGTTTACATTAAGACAAAACAAAACTAAACAAAAAAACCCACATTATCATCATCAACAACAACAACAAAAGCAAGCACAAAGGCACATGCTTATGATCCGAAGACTGGGAGGAAAAGACAAATGGGTTCCTGAAGCTCCATGGCCAGCCATCCCAAACAATTTGAAAAGTCACGGGTCAATGAAAGACTCAGATTAATCATCAAAAAGTGTAGATGCACATTGAAAATGTAAATAAGGAAAATATCTAACAAAAATATATATTTAAAAAAACAAACAACAAACAAACAAAAAGTGTAGATGATGCCTACCTGAAGAATAATAGTGCTGAAGGTACAACACTGGAGACTATCTTCTAACATTCACACACACACACACGCACACAGAGAAAGAGAGACAGAGAGAGAGGAAAAACAGAGATTGAGAGACAGAAAGACAGAAAAAGAGATTTCTAACTCATCCTATTCACAATTAGGGCCTGTGAAATTTCTATGCTAAATTTCAGAAGTAATCTAAAACAAATAGCTCCACAATGCTGTTTTTCATATAGAATTTTTTTGTAAGTAATTATAGTTATGATTTAAATATTTTTCATTACAAAAATAAGTGCTATTTAACATTCAGAAAAAACAAAGGATCTCATGATCTCAAAAGTGAATGAAAGGTCAGATCATTCAAAAGCATCAATAAAATGAAAGGTCTTCTTTTTGCTCTAAGTTTGAAGACAGAAGCTCTAATACACTGAAACTTACAGAAGAGAAAGTGGGGAAGAGCCTCAAACATATGGGCGCAGGGGAAAAATTGCTGAACGGAACACCAATGGCTTATGATGTAAGAACAAGAATCGACAAATGGGACCTCATAAAAATGCAAAGCTTCTGTAAGGCAAAAACACTGTCAAGAAGACAAAAAGGCCAACAACAGATTGGGAAAAGATCTTCACCAATTCTACAACCAATAGAGAGCTAATATCCAATATATACAGAGAACTCAAGAAGTTAGACTCCAGAGGGGGGAAAATACACTATTAAACATGGGGTATAGAGCTAAACAAAGAATTCTCAGCTGAGGAATACTGAATGGCTGAGAAGCACCTAAAAAATGCTCAACATCCTTAGTNATCAGNGAAATTCAAATCAAAACAACCCTGAGATTCCATCTCACACAAGTAAGAATGGCTTAGATCAAAAACTCAGATGACAGCTGATGCAGGCAACATTGTGGAGAAAGAGGAGGATTCCTCCATTGCTGGTGGGATTGCAAACTGGTACAACCACTCTGGAAATCAGTTTGGTGGCTCCTCAGAGAATTGGACATAGTGCTACCTGAGGACCCAGCAATACTATTCCTGGGCATATACCCAGAAGATGCTCCAATATGCTCCACTATGTTCATAGCAGCCTTATTTATAATAGCCAAAAGCTGGAAAGAAACCAGATATCCCTCAACAGAGGAATGGATATAGAAAATGTGGTACATTTATACAATGGAGTACTATTCAGCTATTAAAAACAATAAATTTATGAAATTCTTAGACAAATCGATGTATCTGGAGGATATCATCCTAAGTGAGGCAACCCAATCACAAAATAACACACATGATATGCACTCATTGATAAGTACATATTAGCCCAGAAGACCAGAAGCTTGGAATACCCAAGACACAATTCACAAACCACATGAAACTCAACATAGTTTGGATAGTCTATCCATCTTACAAGGGGAGAACAAAACACCCATAGAAGGAGTTACACAGACAAAGTGTGGAGTAGACACTGAAGAAATGACCATCTAGAGACTGACTCAGCTGGGAATCCATCACATTTACAATCATCAAACTCAGACACTATTGTGGATTCCAACAAGTTCTTGCTGACAGGAGTTTGATATAGCTGTCTCCTGAGAAGCTTTGCCAGTGCCTCACAAATACAGAGGTGGATGCTCACAACCATCCATTGAAGTAAGCATAGGATCCCCAATGAAGGAGCTAGAGAAAGGACTTAAGAAGCTGAAGGGGTTTGCAGCCCTGTAGGAGAAACAACAATATGAACTAGCCAGTAACCCCAGAGCTCCCAGGGACTAAACCACCAACCAAAGAGCACACATGGTGGGACTCATTGAAATGTAAATAAAGAAAATGTCCAATAAAAAAAATCCAAAA
>NC_034606.1:356016-406308 GCF_900095145.1 Mus pahari | reverse complement strand
AAAAAAAAAAAAAAAAAAAAAAAAAAAAAAAGGCCTAAGACAGACAATGAAAGGTAAAGCATAACAGTGAGACAGTGAATAGAGGGAGCAGAGAAAATATGTAATGTTAGGAAACTATGCATAGTTCTAAAGAAGTGCTGGGGAATGGGGCTGCTCTACTTGCATCTTCTGGAATGCTTGACATAGGGCAGAAGCCTTGTTGACTACTGGAAATAAGGCCAAGGAAAGAGAAAAGTCTAACTAAGGACTGTATGATGGTCAGGACTGTAAGGACTGTATGTATGATGCAGAAGCCTTGTTGACTACTGGAAATAAGGCCAAGGAAAGAGAAAAGTCTAACTAAGGACTGTATGATGGTCAGGACAGACTTCAGGAAGAATCAACAGGTAAGTGGATCCATGCACCTTGAGCTCATGGCAGAATATTTATAGAGCTGATAGAAAATGCTTAGGTAGAACATTTTAATCTGTGGCCAAAGAAATAGAGAGAAAAAAGGAGGAAGAGGAAGAAGAAAGCACAAAGGGAGAGAAAGGAGTAGCAGGAGGAGAGAGACATAGGAAATGGAGGGGCATTAGGGAGATGGGGGACATAGGGAGAGGGAAAGGGACAAGAAGAGGAAGGGACATGAGGGAGAAGAGTACATAGGGAGAAGTGTACTTGAAATAATGTTCTAAATTCTAGAGTAGTAGAGAAATTGGTCACTCTTTGTGGCTTTAACGAGTTCCTTTCTATTACTCACAAAAGCCACATAAAGTACTATGCGGTGAATGAAGGATGAGGAAATACAGATAGAAATATAAAATATGCTGAACAGAAATTGGGTTTTTGAAACAAACTATGGGGGAATAAAGGAATTTCATTTCATGTTGATTTTTGCTTTTGAGGATAAAAGAAGTAAATATGCTAGCTTTCTGACTATTCAGTTGTCTGAAAAGTTACTTTCCTATTGAGAAATGATGAAAATGATACTCCATCTTCATGGTCCTAAAGGTTGGTGTCATGGCGTGTGCGAAGGTACTCAAAGACAAGGTATGTCATGACTAGCATTGTTTTTACATCTATATATGTTGCCAAAAGGGTTATAGCATTACAAGGTCAGTGGGATGTTGCCTATAAAAGTCCATGAAAACATGTAAGGAGTCCAGATTAGGGACATGAAGAAAAGATGCTTTTACACAGTAAAAGTTGCTAACCCTGAGCTTTAAAGGCTAATATCCTGAAGGCCAATGCTGAAATATTCTCACTCCAGGCTGCAGCCTAGGTCTCCAGATGTCTTTATTATGCTGAGAAAAAATAAAAAAATATTAAACAAATAAAAGACATGCCAGTGAGCCCTGGTGTGCATTAAGTCATCTGGGAATATATTAGTCTTATGAGTTGTAGTTTTTTAAATAAAGATTCGTGGCTAGGTTCCAGTTTCATACAGCAACAGACTCATTTCACAATTTATGCCTCATGACAAGTGAAATCATGGTGAATAACCACAGACTGCTGAGTTTGTTATTCCAAGGAGCAGCTGAGGTGTTCTGGGAAGTAAGCTAGCCCCATTTGGATTTCTCTCCTGGGAAGACTGGCCATCCAAAGGATATGATCCAATCATTATTTCAACAGTCTTGAACCCATTAAAGACTCTACAAAGGACAGTATTTTTAGCTTTGTGATACTGGTGTAACTAGAACTTCATTCACAAAACTCCTAGTGGGCAATTTTTTAACCTGTACTATCCTGCTCCCCAGGGAGGACATCTTATCCCTGTAAAATAAAAATTCTTCATCGTCCACTGTGTACTTCTGTATAACGGTTTTCTGACTGTGAACCCCTGGTGATGAGAACTAATTAAGGTCAACCAGTGATGTCCCCACACCTCCAAATAGAAGTTTTGAAGAATACAGTTTTCGTTTATAGCATATACAAAAATCCAGTTCTGGAACCTAAATGAATTATTTTCAATTACTTCTGATTTTTTTTTTGACATTTCAGTCCAGGTTGCATTAAGTGACACTTCTCTTTTTTATTTTCCCCAAGTATTGTATTTATTTAAGCCAACATGTGATTATTCCATATATGGCTATTAAACCAGGCCAAAAAATACAGATCAGTTTTTAGAGCTTTTACACACTGCAGTTTCTCTCTAGGGCTAAAATTCAATGACACACCTTGATCTGAGAAAATTAAACAAATGAAAGACATGCCAATGCATACTGTCTCTGGAGACGGAGGCATGAGAAGAATTTGAGTTTAATAGTTCAAGCCCAGATTGGGCAAATAGTAAATCTCTGGAGGTGGGGGAAGAAATATACCTTTTAAAAATTAAAAGTAGGGGTTCAGGGGTTAAGAGTACCTATTGCTCTTGTATATGACCAGGTACCTACCCACAAGGCAGTACCCAACCATCTCTAATTCTAGTTCTAAAAAATATATACATACAGGCAAACACTACAAATATAAAATATATTAAAGTAATACGAAATAAATAAATGTGTTGGCATTACCTCAACAGGTCTCATAAAAGACAAGTCTTTTATCATCCTCAGATAACACAAACCAACCATTTATCTATACAGAAATCTACAGATTAAGAAGCATTTTTTATAAGTTTACTTCATTTAGGCTTAAAAAGCATTTTATGTATTTATAATTATTCACTTGTCTGTACAGGAAAGTCACAGGACCAGAGAAGGTAAAGAAACACAAGCAGTTCACACAGTTGTCCAGTAAGATCTCATTCTATGACAGGAGACACACAGCCATCATGTCACCCACTATGTTTTTGTTTGACTTCTGTAGCAACATGGAAAACAGCCTGGCCTCCTCTGCAGTCATTAAGAATTTTGGATAAAGCACAGACATTAACTCAGCTCTCCCTCCAATGTAATACACAGTATGTTAATTATAGAAAGAATGTTATGGAATCATTTTGAGTGTGGAATATATTTCAGAGGGATTCCTAAGTGATGCTTGGAATCCTAAAAAAGCCAAAGAAAATATTGCAATGAAATCACTAAATGTGGGATGGGAGGAGATTCCATGAGCTATCAGTATTTTCATTTGGATGGTTTGCTTTTATTCCATAATGTCTTCTTGTTCATAGAAAACTAACTTTTGAAGGTATTTCAAACAAACATCACAACTCACCTGTAGATGGAAAAGGAAGCTATTGATCGGATGAGGGATGCCACAGCCCCCACCTTAGCAGCTTCCACAGCTCCCTGTACCCGGTACTGCACCGTCTCCCCATAGCCAGTGTAAGGCTGGTTATAAACAATGATCTTCCCTCTTGCCTCTGATGCCCTTCTTTGAAGTTCATCAAAAGAGGTCACCACCAGCACTTCTGCTGTGATGCCTAGAAGTAAAAATTAAACAAATTAAATTAGGATTTCCCAACAGTCAGGTAGAATTGGCATAAAAAAGGAAACACATATTCTGTTGGCTACATCTGGCAAACTGAGTGGAGAAGATTGAAGTTTAAGAGCTGTTACCATGGCAGCAAGACTGCAAGTTAGTCATCTGCCTTAGAGGGAAACAACACATTCAAAATAATATAACATATAACTCAAGGTTTTTCAGCTCATTCCAACAGCTGGCATTGGGTCACAAATTGCTTGAAATAATACTTTTCCTTCCTATCCTAAGAAATCATGGATTTCATCAGAGAACCATTATTTTTAAATTTGCATTTCCTAAGTCTTAGCATTAATGACAAATATATTTATCCCTTCATAAAGCTATTTTGGTATGTCACTAAATACTCTTAATTTCAGTAGAGGGCAGCAGCCTAGGAAGAATGTGCTTAGAAGACAATGTCTTTCATAAACTCAACTTTTAGCCAACAACATGCCTTCTCCTTAGAACAATGAAAGTCAGCCTGTTTTCTTATTTGGATAAAAACACACCAAAAGGATGTGGAAACGTCCAGTGCATCACAACTTAAAATAACTCATCACCAAAAATTACACTAACATCCTTCCAAAAAAACCCAAAAAACAAAAGCAAAAACAAAAAACCAAAAAACTTAGAACATATATAAATGCCCTAGAATCTGTTTGTTCTGGTTAGATGTGCTCACTTACTCATACATCATTCCCACATTACCATACCTTTCCGATTAAAGAAAAAGAGTTCTGTCTTCAAGAACTCAGGCAAACTGATATACAAATACATATATAGATAGATATAGATATAGATATGGATATAGATTTAGATATATACATACATATACACATATACACACATAACATACATGCATGCACACACATACATTCATACAAACATACTCACATACAAACACACATGAATGCATATACTCATATGTACCCTTATATATGCAAACACACACATATATACTTACACACATATATAATACACATTAACGTACTACTCACACACTAACACACATACATATACATACACTCAGACATATACACACCCACATGTACTCGAAGAGAGGAAAGATACAGTACTAAATCTAAGAAAAGACATCTATTCTGGTTATGCTTTATGTATATGCTATGAATTGATTTAATTCCCTTAAAGAAATATAGGAGAACACAACCAAACAGGAGAAGGAATTGAACAAAACTATCTAGGATCTAAAAATGGAAATAGAATCATTAAAGAAAACTCAAAGGGAAACAGCTCTGGAGATGGAAAACCTANGAAAGAGAACAAGAGTCACAGATGCAAGCGTCACCAACAGAAAAAAAGGAGATGGAAGAGAGAATCTCAGTGGCAGAAGATACAGTAGAAGGCATCAACACAACATTCAAGGAAAACACAAAAAGCAAAAACCTCCTATCTCAAAACATTCAAGTAATGCAGGACACAATGAAAAGACTGAACTTGAGAATAATAGGTATAGAAGAAAGTGAAGATTCCCAACTCAAAGAGCAAGAAAACAACAAAATTATAGAAAAAAACTTTCCTAACCTAAAGAAAGAAATGCCCATAAACATACAAGAAGCTGTACAGAACACCAAACAAATAGGACCAGAAAAGAAATCCCTCTCATTATATAATAATTAAAACACCAAATACATAGAACAAAAAAAATATTGAAAGTAGTAAGGGAAAATGTCAAGTAACATATAAAAGCAGACCTATCAGAATTATACCAAACTTCTTAACAGAGTCTATAAAAGCCAGAAGATCCTGGACAGATGTCACACAGACCCTCAGAGAACAAAAATGCCATCCTGAGCTACTATGCCCGGCAAAATTCACAATTACTATAGATGGGGATCTAATTGGTCCCTAATATCTCCCAACATCAATGGACTCAATTCCCCAATAAAACTGCCTAGGCTAACAGACTGGATATGTAAACAGGATCCAGCATGTTGCTGCAAACAGGAAACACCTCAGAATTAAAACAGACATTCCCTCAAAGTAAAAGAATGGGAAAATTTTTTCCAAGTAAATGGTCCCAAGAAACAAGCTGGAGTAGCCATCCAAATATCCAACAAAATAGACTTTCAACCAAAACTTAAAAAAAAAAAAAAAAAAAAAAAAAGATGGGGAAGAAAACTACTTACTTACTCATCAAGAGAAAAATACACCAGGATGAACTCTCAATTTTGAACATCTATGCACAAAATAAAAGGGCACCTACATCTGTTAAAGAAATGTTACTAAAGCTCAAAACACACATTGAACTTTGCACACTAATAATAGGAGATTTCAATAACCCACTCTTAGTAATGGACAGATCATGGAAACAGAAATCTAACAGAGACACAATGAAACTAAAAGAAATTATGAACCAAATGTACTTAACAGATATCTACAGGATATTTCATGGTACCGTTTCCAAAATCAGCCATACACTTAGACTCAAAACAGACCTCAACAGATATAAGAATATTGAATTAATTCCACATATTCTATCAGACCACCACAGACTAAGGCTGGTCTTAAATACCAAGAAAACCAACAGAAAGTCCACAGAAACATGAAAGCTGAACAATGCCCTATGCAACGATAACTTGGTCAAGGAAGAAAAAAGAGAAAGAAATTAAAGACATTTTAGAATTCAATGATAATGAAGCCTTAACATATCCAAGCTTCTGGGACACAAGGAAAGCAGTGCTAAGAGGAAAACTCATAGCTCTGAGTGCCTCCATAAACAGATTGGAGAGATTAAACACTAGCAGTGTAACAGCTCATCTGAAAACTACAACAAAAAGAAGCAAATATACCCAAAAGGAGTAGATGGCAGGAAGTAATCAAACTCAGGACTGAAGTCAACCAAATAGAAGCAAAAAGAACTATAAAAAGAATGAACAAAACCATGAGCTGTTTCTATGAGAAAATCAACAAGATAAACAAACCCTTACCAGACTGACCAGAGGGCACAGAGACAATATCCAGATTAACAAAATCAGGAATGAAAGGAAGGTATAACAACAGAAACTGAGGAAATTAAAAAAATAATCAGATTCTACTATGAAAGCCTATACTCAACAAACCTGGAAAACCTGGATGAAATGGATAATTTTCTAGACATATACCAAGTACCAAAGTTAAATCAGGATCAGATAAATCATATAAACAACCCCATAACCCCCCAAAGAGGCAGAAGCAGTCATTAAAAGTCTCCCAATCAAAAAAAGCCTAAGGCCAGATGGCTTTAGTGTAGAATTCTATCAGACCTTCAAAGAAGATCTAATACCAATACTCCTCAAACTATTGCATAAAATAGAAACAGAAGGAACATTACCCAATTGTTTTTATGAAGCCACATTTACACTGAAACCTAAAACAAAAAAGACCCAACAAAGAAAGAGATCTTCAGACCAATTACCCCTTATGAATATCAATGCAAAAATATTCAAAATTATTGCAAACCAAATACAAGAACACATCAAAATGATCATCCACCTTGATCAAGTAGGTGTCATTCCAGGGATGCAGAAATGGTTCAATATGGGAAAATCCATCAATGTAATACACTTTAAAAACAAACTCAAAGAAAAAACCCATATGATCATCTCACTAGATGAGAAAAAAGCCTTTGACAAAATACAGCACCCATTCATATTAAAAGTATTGGAGAGACCAGGAATTCAAGGTGCATACTTAAATATAATAAAAGGAATATTACAGCAAACCAATAGCCAACATCAAACTAAATGGGGAGAAACTCAAAGCAATCCCATTAAAATCAGGGACTAGAAAGGCTGCCTACATTCTCCCTACCTATTCAATATAGTAGTCAGAATTATAGCCAGAGCAATTAGACAATAAAAAGAGATCAAAGAGATACAAATCAGAAGGAAGTCAAGATGTCTCTATTTGGAGAAGATATGATGGTACATACAGGTGACCCAAAAAATTCTACCAGAGAGCTGATAAACAACTTCAGCAAAGTGGCTGGATTTAAAATTAACTCAAACAAATTAGTAGCCTTCCTTCACTCAAAGGATAAAAGGGCTAAGAAAGAAATTAGGGAAACAACACCTTTCACAAGAGTCACAAATAAATAGTCAGTGTGACTTTAACCAAGCAAGTGAAAGATCTGTATGACCAGAACTTCAAAATCCCTTCAAGAAAGACATCAAAGAAGACCTCAGAAGTTGGAAAGATCTCCCATGCTCATGGATTGGCAGGTTTAATATAGCAAAAATGGCTATCGTACTAAAAGCAATCTACAAATTTAATTCATTCTCCATCAAAATTCCAATTCAATTCTTCATAGAGTTAGAGCAATTCACAAATTCATTTGGAATAACAAAAATCTAGGATACCAAAAACTTTTCTCAACAATTAAAAAGAAAAAACAAAAACAAAAAACAAAACAAAACTTCTAGGAGACTCACCATCCCTGACCTCAAGCTGTATTACAGAAGAGTAGTGATAAAAACTGAAATGATATTGGTATACAGACAGGCAGGTAGATCAATGGATTAGAACTGAAGATCCAGAAATGAACCCAAACACCTATGGTCACTTGATCTTTGACAAAGAAGCTAAAACCATCCATTGGGAAGAGACAGCATTTTCAACATACGGTGCTGGTTCAACTGGCAGTCAACATGTAGAAGAATGAAAATTGATCCATTCCTATCTCCTTGCACAAAACTCAAGTCAAAGTGGATTAAGGACATATAAAACCAGATATGCTGAATCTAATAGAAGAGAAAGTAGAAAAGACTCTCAAACACATTGGAACAGGAGAAAACTTCCTTACCAGAACACCAATGGCTTATGCTTCAAGAGCAACAATCAACAACTGGAACCTCATAAAATTGAAAAACTTCTTTAAAGCAAAGGACACTATTAATAGGACAAAATGGCAACCCACAGATTTGGAAAAGATCTTTGCCAACCCTATATCTGATAAATGGCTAATATCCAAAATATACAAGGAACTCAAGAAGGTAAACTCCAGAGAACCAACTAACCCTATTAAAAAGTGGGGTACAGAGCTAAATAGAGAATTCTTAACTTAGGAATCTTGAATGGCTGAGAAACACTTAAAGAAATGTTCAACATCCTTAGTCATCAGGAAAAGGCAAAGTAAAACAACTCAGAGTTTCCACCTCATACCAGTCAGGAAGCCCAAGATCAAAAACGCAGGTGACAAGAGATGTTGGCAAAGATGTGGAGAAAGAACATTCCTCCATTGGTAGTAGGACTATAAGCTAGTAAAACCACTTTGGAAATCAATCTGGTGGTTCCTCAGAAAATTGGACATAGTACTACATACATTGGACATAGTACCAGCAATACCACTCCTGGGCATATACACAAAATATATTCCATCATATAACAGGGACACACGCTCCACTATTTTCATAACAGTCTTATTTATAATAGCCAGAAACTGGAAACAATCCAGATGTCCAGAAGAATGGATACAAAAATATCTGGCACGTATACACAATGGAGTACTATGCAATGACTTTATGAAATTCGCAGGCCAATGAATGGAACTAGAAAATATCATCCTAGGTGAGCTAACCCAGATACACATGGTATATACTCACTAATAAATGGATACTAGTCCCAATGCTCACAATGTCCTTGATACAACCTACAGACCATATGAAGCATAGAAGAAGGAAGAAAGACCAGGGGGTGGATGCTTCAGTCCTGCATTGAACGAGGAAGAGGATGATTGGGGGAGGTGAAAGGAGAGGGGGACAGAGAAGGGAGGAAGGAGGGAGAGGAAATAAGGGTGGCAGTATCAGAAACTGGAGGAGAGAGGTACAGAGGGTCAGGAAATCAAATAAAAATAGGTAGCATGGGGATGAGGAACTGGGGATAGTCACTGGTGGTTCGGGTACCAGATACCAGAGATACGTGGGGCTCCCAGGATGCAATGGAATTGACCTTAGATGTAATTCGCAGAGAAGGGGAAGACTACCTCCAGTGGATAGGCATGGCCCTTGGTCAAGGGATGGGACAACCATCCAACTTAAAGATTTTTAACCCAGAAATGTTTCTGTCCAAAGGAAGAACAGGGACAGAAAATTAAACAGAGACTGAAGGAAGGGTCAATCAGGAATGACCCGAACTGGGGATACAGCATGTCTGCAGACCCCAAACCAAACACTTCTACCATAGTCAAAAGGCACTTGCTGATAGGAATCAAGTGTGGTAATTTCTTGGGAGGTCCGGCCATTAACTGACCAATGCAAATGACAAAGCTTGGAGCCAACCCTCAGACTAAACTAAGGGGACCTGGTGGGGGAACTGGCAGAAGGACTGGAGGAGCAGAGGGGGATTGCAACGCCAATGGAGGAACAACATAGGCTGGACTGACTACCCACTTCTTCCAAAGTCTAGGCCACCAATAATGGAGTGTATCTGGTGGGATGCATGGTTCCAGATACAAATGTAGTAGAAGACGGTCTTGCCTGACAGCAATGGGAGGTGAGGCCCTTGGTCCCAGGGATGTTTGATGCCACAGAGTAGGGGGATACTGGAGCTGTAGAACTGAGAGAGTGGGTGGGTGGGGGAGCACTCTCATACAGGCAAAGGGGAGGGAAAAGAGCAGATGTGCAATGGGGAGCTTGCAAAGGCTAACCGGGAAGTGGAATAGTGGGACATCATTTGAGATGTAAATAAATAATATATATATATATATATATATATATATATATATATATATACACATATATATATATATATAATCACAAAAATAAATAAGTAAAGATGCAATAGTTAAATCCAACATGATATAAAAATAATGGGATAATTTTGGCATCTGGATTAAAACTACTAGAAATAAAGCAAAATTTCTACAAATTTTTTTTCAATTTTTTATTAGATATTTTCTTCAGTTACATTCCAAATGCTAACCCAAAAGTCCCCTAACCCTCCCCCCACCCTGCTCCCCTACCCACCCACTCCCACTTCTTGGCCCTTGTCTTCCCCTGTACTGGGGCATATAAAGTTTGCAAGACCAAGGGGCCTCTCTTCCCAATGATGGCTGACTAGGCCATCTTCTGCTACATATGGAGCTAGAGACACAAGCTCTGGGGATACTGGTTGGTTCATATTGTTGTTCTACCTATAAGGTTGCAAACCCCTTAAGCTCCTTGGGTACATTCTCTATCTCCTCCATTGGGGGCCCTGTGTTCCATCCAGTAGATGACTGTGAGCATCTACTTCTGTATTTGTCAGGCACTGGCATAGCCTCACAAGAGACAGCTATATCAGGGTCTTTTCAGCAAAGTCTTGCAGGCATGTGAGATAGTATGTATGTTTGGTGTCTGATTATGGGATGGATCCGCAGGTGGGGTAGTCTCTGGATGGCTCATAGCTCCAAACTTTTGTCTCTGTAACTCCTTCCATGGGTACTTTGTTCCCTATTCTAAGGAGGAATGAAATGTCCACACATTAGTCTTCCTACTTCTTGATTTTCTTCTGTTTTGAAAATTGTACCTTGGGTATTCTAAGTTTCTGGGCTAATATCCACGTTATCAGTGAGTGCATATCAAGTGACTTCTTTTGTGAATGGATTAACTCACTCAGGATAATATCCTCCAGATACATCCACTTGCTGAAGAATTTCATAAATTCATTGTTTTTAATCGCTGAGTAGTACTCCATTGTGTAAATGTACCACATTTTCTGTATCCATTCCTCTATAGAGGGACATCTGGGTCCTTTCAAGCTTCTGGTTATTAAAATGAAGGCTGCTATGCACATAGTAGTGCATGTGTCCTTATTACCAGTTGGAACATCTTCTGGGTATATGCTCAGGAGAGGTATTGCTGGATCTTCCAGTAGACTATGTCCATTTTCTGAGGAACCACCAGACTGATTTTCAGAGTGGTTGTACAATCTTGCAATCCCACCAGCAATGGAGGAATGTTCCTCTTTTTCCACATCCTCGCCAGCATCTGCTGTCACCTGAATTTTTGATCTTAGCCATTCTGACTGGTGTGAGGTGGAATCTCAGGGTTGTTTTGATTTGCATTTCCCTGATGATTAAGGATGTTGAACATTGTTTTAGGTATTTCTCAACCATTCGATACTCCTAAGTTGAGAATTCTTTGTTTACCTCTGTACCCCACTTATTAATGGGGTTATTTGAATTTCTGTAGTCTACCTTCTTAAGTTCTTTGTATATATTGGATATTAGTGCTCTATCAGATTTAGGATTGGTAAAAATACTTTCCCAATCTTTTGGTGGCCTTTTTGTCTTATTGACAGTATCTTTTGTCTTACAGAAGCTTTGCAATTATATGAGGTTCCATTTGTCGATTCTTGATCTTACAGCACAAGTCATTGCTGTTCTGTTCAGGAATTTTTTTCCCCTGTGCCCATATTTTCAAAGCTTTTCCCCACTTTCTCCTCTATAAATTTCAGTGTCTCTGGTTTTATGTGGAGGTCTTTGATCCACTTAGACTTGAGCTTTGTACAAGGAGATAAGAATGGATCAATTCACATTCTTCTACATGATAACTGCCAGTTGTGCCAGCACCATTTGTTGAAAATGCTGTCTTTTTTTCCCTACTGGATGTTTTTAGCTGCCTTGTTAAAGATCAAGTGACCATAGGTGTGTGGGTTCATTTCTGGTTCTTCAATTCTATTCCATTGATCTACCTGTCTGTTGCTGTACCAGTACCATGCAGTTTTTATCACAATTGCTCTGTAGTACAACTTGAGGTCAGACATGGTGATTCCACCAGACGTTCTTTTATTGTTGACAATAATTTTTGCTATCCTACGTTTTTTGTTATTCCAGATGAATTTGCAAATTACGCTTTCTAACTCACTAAAGAATTGAGTTGGAATTTGATGGGGATTGCATTGAATCTGTAGATTGCTTTAGGCAGGATAGCCATTTTGAGTATTTTAATCCTGCCAATTCATGAGCATGGGAGATGTTTCCATCTTCTGAGATCTTCTTCAATTTCTTTCTTCAGAGACTTGAAGTAGTTATCATACAGATCTTTCCCTTCCTTAGTTAGGGTTACACCAAGATATTCCATATTATTTGTGACTATTGTGAAGGGTGTTGTCTCCCTAATTACATTCTTATTGTGTTTATCCTTTCTGTAAAGAAAGGCAACTGATTTGTTTGAGTAAATTTTATATCCAGCTACTGCACTGAAGCTGTTTGTCAGGTTTAGGAATTCTCTGGTGGAATTTTTAGGGTCACTTATATATACTATCATATCATCTGCAAATAGTGATATTTTGACTTCTTCCATTCCAATTTGTATCCCCTTGATCTGCTTTTTGTCTAATTGCTCTGGCTAGGACTTCAGTTACTATATTGAATAAATAGGGATCAAGTGGGAACCCTTCTCTAGTCCCTGATTTTAGTGGGATTGCTTCGAGTTTCTCTCCATTTAGATTGATGTTGGCAACTGTTTTGCTGTATGTTGCTTTTAATATGTTTAGGTAGGGGCCTTGAATTCCTGATCTTACCATTACTTTTATCATGAAGGGGTGTTGGATTTTGTCAAATGCTTTCTCAGCATCTAATGATTTTTGTCTTGAGTTTCTTTATGTAGTAGGGTATTGTCTTAGTCAGGGTTTCTATTCCTGCACAAACATCATGACCAAGAAGCAAGTTGGGGAGGAAAGGGTTTATTCAGCTTACACTTCCATACTGCTGTTGATCCCAAAGGATGCAGGACTGGAACTCAAGCAGGTCAGAAAGCAGGAGCTGATGCAGANACTTCCATACTGCTGTTGATCCCAAAGGATGCAGGACTGGAACTCAAGCAGGTCAGAAAGCAGGAGCTGATGCAGAAGCCATGGAGGGATGTTCTTTGCTGGCTTGCTTCCACTGGCTTGCTCAGCCTGCTCTCTTATAGAACAAGACTACTAGCCCAGAGATGGTACCACCCACAAGTGGACCTCCCCCCTGATCACTAATTGAGAAAATGCCTTACAGCTGGATCTCCTGAAGGCACTTCCCCAACTGAAGCTCCTTTCTCTGTGATAACTCCAGCTGTGTCAAGTTGACACAAAACTAGCCAGTACAAGTATGTTGATAGATTTCTGTATAAAAACCATGCCTTCATCCCTGGGATGAAGCCTGCCTGGTCATGATGGATGATCATTTCGATATGTTCTTGGACTCGGTTTGCGAGAATTTTATTGAGTATTTTTGCATTGATATTCATAAGGGAAATTGGTCTGAAGTTCTCTTTGTTTGTTGGATCTTTGTGTGGCTTATGTATCAGAGTAACTATGGCTTCATAGAATGAAGCATATCAAGTACATCCTGTTTCTATTTGTGAAATAGTATGAGGAGAGTTGAAAGTAGGTCTTCTTTGAAGGTCTGATAGAACTCTGCACTAAACCCAACTGGTCTTGGGCTTTTATTCGGTTGGAAGACTATTAATGAATGCTTCTATTTCTTTAGATAAAGTGGGTCTGCTAAGATTGTCAATCTGATCCTGATTCAACTTTTGTACCTGGTATCTGTCTNGGAAGTTGTCAATTTCATCCAGGTTTTCCAGTTTTGTTGAGAATAGCCTTTTGTAGTAGGATCTGATTAAGTTTTGGATTTCCTCAAGTTCTGTTGTTATGTCTTCTTTTTCATTTCTTATTTTGTTAATTAGGATACTGTCCCTGTGCCCTCTAGTTAGTCTGGCTAAGGGTTTATCTATCTTGTTTTAATCAAAGAACCATCTCCTGGTTTGGTTGATTCTTTGAATAGTTCTTTTTGTTTCCACTTGGTTGATTTCTGCCACTGGTTTGATTATTTCCTGCTGTCTGCTCCTCTTGGGTGAATTTGCTTCCTTTTGTTCTAGAGCTTCTAGGTGTGCTGTTAGGCTACTAGATTACCCTCTCTCTATTTTCTTTTTGGTGGCACTCAGGGCTATGAGTTTTCCTCTTAAGCTGCTTTCATTGTGTCCCATAAATTTGGGTATATTATGGCTTCATTTTCATTAAACTCTAAAAAGTCTTTAATTTCTTTCTTTCTTTCTTCCTTGACCAAGGTATCATTGTGTAGAGTGTTGTTCAGTTTCCATGTGAATTTTGGCTTTCTATTATATATGCTGTTATTGAAGATCTGCCTTAATCCTTGGTGATCTGATAGGATGCATCAGATAATTTCAATATTTTTGTATCTGTTGAGGCCTGTTTTGTGACTGATTATATGGTCCATTTTGGAGGAAGTACCATGAGGTGATGAGAAGCAGAAATATCCTTTTATTTTCTTTTTTAAGGATGAAAGGTTCTGTAGTTATCTGTTAAATCCATTTGTTTCATAACTTCTGTTAGTGTCCATGTGTCTCTGTTTAGTTTCTGTTTCCAAGATCTGTCCATTGGTGAGAGTGGGTTGTTGAAGTCTCCCACTATTATTGTGTGAGGTGCAATGTGTGCTTTGATATTTACTAAAGTTTTTTTTAATGAATATGACTGCCCTTGCACTTGAAGCATAGATATTTAGAATAGAGAGTTTTTCTTTGTAGATTTTACCTTTGATGTGTATGAAGTGCCCCTCCTTGTCTTTTTTGATAACTTTCGGTTAGAATCCAACTTTATTTGATATTAGAATGGCTATTCCAGCTTGTTTCTTCAGACAATTTGCTTGGAAATTTGTTTTCCAGCCTTTTACTCTGAGGTAGTGTCTGCCTTTGTCCCTGAGGTGGGTTTCTATAAGCAGCATCATGCTGGGTCATGTTTGTGTAGCTCATCTATTAGTCTATGTCTTTTTATTGGGGAATTGAGTCCATTAATGTTAAGAGAAATTAAAGAAAAGTAATTGTTGCTTCCTGTTATTTTAGTTGTTAAAGTTGGGATTCTGTTCTTTGTTGCTACCATCTCCAACCAGCAGAAAAGAAGCGAAAAAACCGACGTCCTTCTCAAAGCAGTTTATTCAGGAACATAACTATGTGCAGTAAAAAGATTCCCCGACCTCTCTCGGCCATGCCCTTTTATACCCTCTAGTCCACTCCCCATCACCCCATTCCATGTAGGCCCAGTTCATTGGCACAGGACTACATTCGTCACATCATCTGATCTTTCATTGTGGTGCATCTGTGCAGTGCAGTTTAATGAACATGGCTATCTTGAGGGATCTGAGGAAGTCAGTTGTCAGTCGTTAGACTTGGAGGCTGTCCTGGGCGCCATCTTGGGGCCACAGCCAAACCCGCTCCTCACATCTCCCCCTTATTCTTTAATTTGGCAGAGTGAATGCCTGTCTTAGGTTGCCCCCTGCAACAATGCTCCTTACCCGTTATTGGGTGACAGACAGCAGTGGTCTGATCCCTGTCTTAGGTTGGTAACATGCCCAGGGAGACTACTTCTTTAGCATGCCAAGTCACACTTGAGGAGATTGTCCCATCTCCACAGCTGCAAAGGCTTGTATCAACAGAGCTTAAGCCCTGCAATGGCGATGTTGAGTGTGACAGATGCACCAAAAGGCCAGGACACTGATGAGCAAGCAGCAGAGTGCCAATCCACCAATACCGGCCCATTCCTTTAGGTGTGACATAGTGGTGGCAATCCAATTTACAAGTCCTTCAGCCTTGGAAACATCTACCCAAGTGGAATTGACATTTTGGGTCTATTCAAGGTCATAACAGAAAGGACCTGCACGGGCCATGGTACAAATCTAGGCATTCTGGTCACAATAGCTAAAGAAAACTTAGAAGCTTCTTTTGTTGGCTCAGCCAAAAAAAAAAAAAAAATCTATTCAAGACTCAAGCATCAAGCAACTACCTGTAAATCCAATGCTTTGACCATAGAGATTGGCTGTGCTGAGCACTTTAACTCAGGAAATTAACATCTGCACCTGGGCTTATGTTAAGAGCCTATTCCAACAAAACCAATGTTTGGTAGTAGGCAAAAGCTGCAGTTTCCAGATATAAGAAGAAGAATTCTGAGTAGCAAGCAGCAAAAGCCACAGAAGGGATGTCTCTATAGTTTTAAAAATTAGAATTTACCCTGAGGAGGATGTAGAGAAAAGGAACCCATTGACATTTTGAGGGAAGGGAAGATATTAGAGTCTTTATGGAAAACGGTATTGAGATTGTTTAACAACAAAATGACAACAAAATACAGAACTACTATATAATTCAGGATTTTCAGAAATTCTCCATCACAGTATATTGTGAGGTTGTGTGGTCATGTGCCAAGCAGACGTATTTGTGCCTATGTGGACTACAGCTCTATTCACAGTAGCCAAGACATGGGAACAGGATGAATATCAATCTGATAAATGGATTAAACCATGTGGTATGCCTACACTTGAAAAAGGAGGCTTTCTTGTAATTTGTGTCAATATGAATAAAACTGAAGATCATTAAGTGAGCTAATAACAGACAGTAAAACCACATAATATTTTCATGTGTAATCTGTAAAGATGGAACTCATAGAGGATAAAATAACCATTACCAGAGACTGAAGAGTAGAGTGTGTTAGTTTCTTTTCCTGTTGCTGTGATTAAAAATACCTGATAAAAGCAACTCCAGACTAAAATTCAACAATACAGGGAAGGCAAGGAAGCAAAGACCTGAAATAGACAGTTATAGTTGTTTATAGCCAAGAGCAAGGAACAATGAATTAATGCATGCATGCTTGTGTTCTACAGTCTCTTTCCACACCTCTAGAATCCAGAATCTCCCATACAACAGATGATTCCATTCACAATGGGTGAGTCTTGCCACATGAATTAATGCATTAAGGTAATCCTCCCATAGGACAATCTAATCTAGGCAATACCACACTGAGACTCCCTTCCCATTTGATTCTATAGTATGTCAAGTTGACAAAACTCACCATCATAGATAGTATAAGGAAGATGTTGATCCATAGACACAAAATTTCAGTTAGAGTATAGGAAGTTCAAAAATATGCTGTACATCATAGCAACTATAGTTACAAATTCATTATAAAACTAAAAATTGTTGAGAGTTGATTTTAAATGTTCTTACTACTAAAAAAATGTAAGTAGCAAGATGTTAAACAGCCTCATTTAACTGTTCTGTGATCCATATAAATGTCAAAATGACTATATATATATATATATATATATATATATATATATATATATTCTTTTATGTATTATAGAAACTTTTTTATTTAGGAGAGAATTAGATGTGTTCCTCAGTACATGAAATATATGATGAACAGTATTTTTCAAATACTTACTGAATAAGCTTTTAAGATGTTTCCTTTGTCTCAGTTTCTGATAAGATATCCACCATATTGTCTGTACGCTGGCTTGCCCTTGACTGGCAACCTGGATGCATAGCTCAGTGGTATCTAGTATGCACAAGTCCCTAAGTTTGATTCAGTAAAAATGAACAAAGTAATTAAAGAAAGTAAAAAGTACTAAAACTGTGACTTAGACTATGAGAACTTCTGGGTTAAAAGAATTCTACATGTTTAGCTTGTGAATGCCAGTGACACAGTCCATCCCTGCTTTCCTAGTCATTCACTCAACTGCATTTTTTTTTGTAATGCCTATGCTTAATCACTCATTCTTCTTAAGGATTTATCTTTCGATGAGACACTTAAATTCGCCAAGCTTCATTTCATGTCTTTATACAACAATAAACTTATATCAACATGGTCAGTATGAAGGGAGAACACGTGTTAAGCTGCCATACAAATTAGACAATCATCACAGTGAAACATCTTTCTCTCATCTTCCTGTTTTCTACTTTCTCTAGCTAGCCAAAACTCTGAAAGATCTGCCTCTTCCCTTTCTCTCTCCATTTTTCATTTTAACACCCTGAAGACAAATAAGAGGAAGGCACTGCTCATTTGTGCTTCAACCCCTGACAACTATTTATTCATATAACCCTCACCCTGAACCTGATATTCCTCTGCATTTTAGCTTTGGAAGTTTATTTTTACTGTCCAGGTATATGGATATTATCAATTGTATGAAATATCACTATAAAGAAAATATCTAATAAAAAATCCATTGTTTTCTTTATGCCTTTCATGCAAGGTATCTCAGGAATGATTATGAGGCCCAGATGAGATGACCTGGATTAGTGTGTGTGTGTGTGTGTGTGTGTGTGTGTGTGTGTGTTTTGTGTTTGATACCCATATTCTCATTGATGCCTTGTCAAACTCTCAGTGGCCAGCTCCTTAAAGTTAACTGAGTTCTATTCCTGCTTCCCCTGCTTCCCCTCCCATATCAGAAGCCATCAACTATGAAGAGCTTTACTTCAGCATCTTTATCAGGCATCTTAAGGACTCTCTCCCATAGCTTCCTGTCTGTACTGTTTCTTTCTGGGGGTAAGGTGAGGAAAATAAGTCTTCAGTGTTTTTCATTCTCTAGTGTTAATACCAGTGTAAAAGAAGCTTCCTTGCTCATAATAGCAGGTGACCCAGATCACACACTGTTGCATGGTTTTTAGTGACAGTACTGACCACAGACATCCACATAGCTTTTGGTGGCAGTACAAAACATGGACATCAACATGGTCTCTGTGGGTATTGTGAACTACAGACATAAACTTGGCCCCTGGCTGCAGCATGGATCACCACTCCTTTCTGTGTCACCTGTACCCTGACTGGCATATGGCAGGTACTCAATAAAAGTCCAATGAATGAAAAAAATAAGCTGTCTCAAAAACCATGTATTGAAATAATATAAAGGTCTGGTTTGGGGAAATGCAAATGTTTTAGTTATGGTTTTATTTCTGTGAAGAGACACCATGACAATGGCAACTCTTTTTAAAAAATTATTTATTTACATCCCAAACACTGCTTCCCCTTCTGGCATCTCCTTCACAGAATCCTTCCCAGCCTCCTCCTCTTTCCTTCTGAGAAGGTGTGTCCCCCCACCCCTGGGTATCTCTTCACCTTAGTACATTAAGTCTCAACCTGATTAGGTGCATTCTCTCCTACTGAGGCTAGACAAGGCAGACATGAAGACTAAGCTGCCTGTCTGCTACATATGTCCCTGGGGCCTCAGTTCAGCCCATATATATCCTTTGGTGGTGGCTCAGACTCTGAGACTTGCAGGGATCCAAGTTAGTTGACTCTGTTGGTCTTCCTGTGGAGTTCCCATCACCTTTAGGGCCTTCAATTCTTTTCCCCAACTTGTCCTTAAGGGTCCCCGACCTCCACCTAATGTTTGGCTACGGGTATCTGCATCTGTTTCAGTCCACTGCTGGGTAGATATTCTCAGAGAACAGTTGTGCTAGGCTCTTGTCTGAATGCATAACAGAATATCATTAATAAGGTCAGAAATTGGTGTTTGTCCATGGAATGGTTTTTGAGTTGGGCTGGTTACTCGTTGGTCTTGCCTTAGGTCTCTGCTCTACTCCTGAATTTCTTTTAGACAGGATAAGTTTTTGGTTGAAAGTTTTGTGTGTGTGTTGGTGTCCTTATTCTTCCACTGGGGGTCCTGCCTGGCTACAGGAGGTGGCCTCTTCTAGACTAGGTCACCTGCATTGACCTGGGAGCCTCTCTGTACCAGGTCTCTGAGACTTCCGAGAGATTCTCCCCTCTACCCATTCCAGGTAGCTGCAGATTTCCATTCATTCTACTGGCCCTGGGAGCCTCTTTCCTATCTCTACCCACACCTGATCCTCCTATTCCCTTCCCCCTCCCCTCTCCCACTCATTTCACTTCCTCCTACTGCCATGGCAATTCTTATAAAGGAAAACATTTCATTGCAGCTGGTACACAGTTTCAGAATCCATTATCATCATCATGAGAAGCATGACAGAATGCAGGTAGACATGGCGCTGGAGAAGGAGCTGAAAGTTCTATCTATATCTTGATCTTCAAGCAACAGAATGAGAATGCATCCCACACTGGACATAGCTTAAGCATGTAAGACCTCACAGCCCTGCTACCTACAGTGACATGCTTTCTCTAACAATGCCACAACTACTCTAATAAGGTTACACTTCCTAATAGTACCACTTTCTATGGGCCAACATTCAAATACATGAGTGGTAGTTATTCCTATTCTAACCTCCAAAGCAAACATCTGGAGTCCGATCAATATATTTGTCTTTGGTACTTGTAACTAATGTCTCCAAGAATTGCTTCTTTCAAAGTTTCTCGCCTGACAGTACTCCACTCCTGGAACATCCATTTTGTGCCAAAAGCTTTTGGCTTCCTAGTTTCTGGCCCTTCTAGTGGAAAACATATTGTTTCTAAAATAATGAGAAACAGAGATGCACTTGGTTGGCCTCACAGAATATAGGAGCCCTATATTGAATTCCACTGAAAGGAGAAAAACAAAAACAAAAACAGACCTTAAGAAAACTAATTGATGGATTTTTCTATCTATTACAAATTTAAATCCTAACTTACCTGAAATTGGGTGTTCTAGTATCAGCCTTGCCTTAGGTAAATGGAGAGAATAGATTTCAAAATTGTGTTATTCATTTAAGAAGTCCTCAATATTTGGGTAAGTCTTAAGGGAAATTTTAAAAAAAAATGTATTACTCGTTTCTTAGCTTGAAGTAACATAAATTACATCAGAGACATCAAATAATTAAATCACACATAGAACAAAGGAGTATGTTTCGATGCTAAAGAATTCAGAGAAGAAAGGACTTGTTCTGTTCACATGTGAAAATACAAAGCCAGTCAATTGCATACTTTGTACTGCCTATTGCCCTTGCAGTATGCCAGAGAGGTTTTTCATTGTTGTTTGTTTTTTGTTTTTTGTTTTTTTTAAGAATGGTATGGTACATATTCTCTGGTATTTGATATGTCAAGGGCTATTAGAAGTTTCATTCCCTTCATTATCTCCTTTAGATGACAGGATGACTGAAGGTCTTTCGTGCCTTCGTTTACCTGGTAATACCTCCAGACTCAGCATTGTACTAAACACTAGGTGATAGTGGTCAGTCCTAATATCTTCATTGATTTCCTATCTGCCTGCCTGTTTTTTCTTTCAGAATTTAATAACTAATACTAATAGAATATACTTAGGTATTTCAATCAAATATAGCATCCCACAAAGAAATGCCATACTTTATACAGATAGTCACCTAAACAAGTGTTGCACTTTGTACCTTTCAATGAGCTCAAACATGAGCAGTAAAACCTAGAATTTCACAAATATCAATTTATCTAGTCTTACTTGATTCCTTCCAGAAATGTTAACCATGGTTCTTGACTATATAAAAAGTAAAAAAATTTCTGAGGAACCGCGAGACTGATGTCCAGAGTGGTTGTACAAGCTTGCAATCCCACCAGCAATGGAGAAGTGTTCCTCTTTCTCCACATCCTCACCAGCATCTGCTGTCACCTGAATTTTTAATCTTAGCCATTCTGAATGGTGTGAGATGGAATCTCAGGGTTGTTTTGATTTGCATTTCCCTGATGNCTAAGGATGTTGAACATTTTTTCAGGTGTTTATCTGCCATTCGGTATTCCTCAGTTGAGAATTCTTTNTTTAGCTCTGTACCCCATTTTTTAATGGAGTTATTTGAAATTCTGGAGTCCAGCTTCTTGAGCTCTTTGTATATATTGGATATTGGTCCTCTATCAGATTTAGGATTGGTAAAAATCCTTTCCCAATCTCTTGGTGGCCTTTTTATCTTGTTGGCAGTGTCTTTTGCCTTACAGAAGCTTTGCAATTTTATGAGGTCCCATTTGTCAATTCTTGATTTTACAGCACAAGCCATTGGTGTTCTGTTGAGAAATTTTTTCCCTGTGCCCATATCTTCGAGGCTTTTCCCCACTTTCTCCTCTATACATTTTAGTGTCTCTGGTTTTATGTAGAGGTCTTTGATCCACTTACACTTGAGCTTTTTACAAGGAGATAAGAATGGATTAATTCTCATTCTTCTACATAATAACTGTCAGTTGTGCCAGCACCATTTGTTGAAAATGCTGTCTTTTTTCCACTGGATGGTTTTATCTCCCTTGTCAAAAATCAAGTGACCATAGGTGTGTGGATTCATTTCTGGATCTTCAGTTCTATTCCATTGATCTACATGTCTGTCGCTGTACCAGTACCATGCAGTTTTTATCACAATTGCTCTGTAGGACAGCTTGAGGTCAGGCACGGTGATTCCACTTAGTCTGGCGGTTCCTCAGAAAACTGGACATAGTACTACCAGAGGACCCAACAATACCTCTTCTGGGCATGTACCCAGAAGATCTTCCAACTGGTAATAAGGACACATGCTCCACTATGTTCATAGCAACTTTATTTATAATAGCCAGAAGCTGGAAAGAACCCAGATGTCCCTCAATCAAGGAATGGATACAGAAACTATGGTACATTTACACAATGGAGTACTACTCAGCTATTAAAAACAATGAATTTATGAAATTCTTGGGCAAATGGATGTATCTGGAGGATATCATCCTTAGTGAGGTAACCCAATCACAAAAGAAGTCACTAGATATGCACTCACTGATAAGCAGATATAAGCCCAGAAACTTAGAATACCCAAGATACATTTTGCAAAACACAAGAAAACCAAGAAGGATGACCATAGTGTGGATACTTCATTCCTCCTTAGANTAAGGAACAAAATACTCATGAAAGGATATAGGTACAGAGACAAAATTTAGAGCTAAGANGAAAGGATGGACTATCCAGAGACTACCCCATCCAGGAATCCATCACATCATCAGCCACCAAACCCAGATACTAATGCATATGTCAACAAGATTCTGCTGAAGGGACCCTGATATAGNGGCCTCTTGTGAGGCTATGCCAGTGCCTGGCAAACACAGAAGTGGATGCTCACAGTCAGCTATTGGATGGAACACAGGGCCCCCAATGGAGGAGCTAGAGAAAGTACTCAAGGAGTTGTAGGGGGCTGCAACCCTGTAGGTGCAACAACAATATGAACTAACCAGTACCCCCTGAGCTTGTGTCTCTAGTTGCATATGTAGCAGAAGATGGCCTAATCGGCCATCACTGGGAATAGAGGCCCCTTGGTCTTGCAAACTTTATATGACCCAGCACATGGAANGNCNAGGCCAAGCAGTGGGAGTGGGTGGGTAGGGGAGCAGGGGCGGGGGGGGGGTATAAGGAACTTTCGGGATAGCATTTGAAATGTAAATAAAGAAAATAAAATTTAAAAAACGTTTTCAATAAAAATAGTGATAAGTTAAAAAAAGAAAAGAAAAACAGTAAAAAAAAAGATAGGGAAAAGTGGAAACAACAAAAAAGATGAAACTGACTGATAAAGACAACTAAAATAAAATACCTTTTCTCAACAAAATGTGGCACTTACATGTGCTACAATGCAAATGACATAGAAACATAATGCTGAGTAAAATACATCAGTCACAAAAGACCAAAGAGTGTATGTTCCACTCATGTACCATTTCCAGGATGAGAAAATACACAAAGACTGAATGCAGGATAGTGGTTTCCTGGGTCTTGGGAGTGCTGCTAGAGGGGTAAATGCAACTGCATTATGTGGTCTGAGGGAGAGAGCAATGAAATATTCAACAGACAGACTGTGTTCAACAATCCAATTGTTCTAGAATTATTCTAAAAAATTTTGTGAATATACTAAAAATAATTACATGTATATTTCTAGTTGGTAGATATTATAGTGCATGAATTTTTTTAAGAATGATTTTTAAATAAACTGATACATTTCTACTGGATCCTGGCATAGGAGAAAGTCAAAAGAATACAAAATATTTTTTCTACCACACTAAATTAATCTATAAATACTTTCAAGTTTTATTTTTGGGAACTGGTAATTGGTTATATATTCCATATCCACAAACTATATTTCTGGATAAAACTGGAGCCGTGGTGCTGATACTATGTTATTGAAAGTCATTATGCATAGCTTCTTTCTGAAAAGAAATGGAACAGATAGAAAAAGAAAAGAAAGAAGAAAACAGACATCAATTGTATAAAGATTACAGGAGGCCTGGGCGTTGGGTACAATGGAAGAGCACTTACTTAGCAAGATTGAAGCCTCAGCATCACAGAAAACAGTTATCAGGGGCACATATCTGTAACCCCCAGCACTTGGGAGGTAGAATAAGAACATCACTAGGTCAAAGTTACCCTCTGATTCATAGTGAATTCAAAACTAACCCAGGTTACATGAAATCCATGTGTTTAAAACAATTAAAGGGAGGGAAGGAGGAAAAGAAAGAAGGGATTAAGTTAAGGAGTACAGCCATCTAAAAAACACAGTACCTCCTGGGGGAGTCCCAATGCTGCTGCCAAGACCTAGAATAGCCATCTTGTGAATTCGAGGCACCAGCATCACTGCAGATTCTTCTCCCCTCTCCCAGTGGGGTATTCTGACCTTCTCCAGGTGGACATTTTCTAGCCCATCTTGCTGCAGGTTTTGGTACATGATTTGGATAGCTTTCTCTAGGTTCTTAGAGCCACTCAGTCTGGGTCCAACAGCATCAACTAGAAGTCCCAAACGCTCATAGGACCGGTTCTGGTATTTACCATAAACAGCAAGGTTGATAATTGCTTTAGCAACATCTTCATAGTTGGCTATTTCTTCTTTTATTTCTTGAAATGTTCTCTGAGAAACACCATTCTTGAATATAGCTTTACCAGAGCCCAAGGCTAAAAGGTGAACAATGAACAGGAAGAAATGGAACCTCATTGTTCCTAGTTGCTTTTCTTCCTGAAAGAAATAAATAAGAAACATGTTTTAGGAAAAAAAAATCTCACAGGCATCTGCCCATATCTCATGGCCTGCTTTCCTTTGTCCTCTTCCTTTTCCAGCCATCATCCAACTTCCCCATCATATTTAACAATTGAAGCCCTATGAATAGTCAGGCCAAAGAACAATGCTTACTTTACTCACAGGGTGGTATGTATCAAATGTGTAGAGTCACTTGTTATCTAGGGATATTGTTATTAAAAGACAGAGAGAGGCCGGCGGCGGAGGGAGATAGACAGAGAGACAGGGAGCTACAAAGAGGACAGGGAGGAGGGGGAAATGATGCTTGCTGCGTGTCCCCCTTAAGGGAACTCTAGCAAATTGGATGGCCACCTTCCCTCTGCCCAAATAAGCTCTTTCTTCTTTTCCTGGAAAACTTGACTTTTGAGGCCATTTCAGATGCTTTTTTTTTTTCACTAATCTCATTTCCACTAAAGATACCTAATTCTTTTTTAACGATATTTATTTCCAGGAACTGTGATATACTTTTAGAAGCAGAGAACTAGAACAAATGCAAAAACAAAGATGTGTTATTCTTCAACTCTATGATATACATTATCTACAGGTTAATAATAAAAACAGTATAACACATTTATTTCATTATTGTTATGTATCAGATGCTGTTGTATGTATACTGCTCTTGTTATTACATTTAATCCTCACAGCAACTCACCTTCAGGAGGCAGCCTCTTATGACCTTTGCTTTAATAAATAAGGAACTAGAGCACTAGCACAGAGAGATTAAGGAAATGGAAATATATAATGTTTTCCCCAGTTCTAAACTCTATGTTACACAGCACTCATTTAGCACTGCAGAATGTTAAAGCCCATGATAAATTACACAGGTAAGTATGTGTAGTGTTGCACAGTTTAGGACCCAATAGTCTCATGGGTTCAGTTTAAGTAAATTAAGATTAAGCAGAATTTAAAATTCAAATTTTCATTCTTTCTGCCGTATTTCATGTACTCAGTAGGCACATGTGACTAGTGGCTGCCACCCTACACTGTTCAAACAGAATGATTGTCATGGCAGAAAGTTTGGATAGTATCAAGTTGGAAAATTTTTAAATTGTGTAGATATTGTTGCTCTACTACCCCTTCCAATTTATTTGTCATCATGAGAGTTATTGGGAAGTAAGACCTTTAAGTTTAAGTCTTGAAGGTTCCACCTTTCTGAATGAACCGATGTTGTCATCACAGGAGTTGGCTCATCATAACCTCTTCTAGTCTCTCTTTAACCACCTGTCCTGTCCTTTTGCAATGTGATATGCTATGGTAATGTTATGACAGGGTAAGAAATCCTCTATCAGGTTTTCCAGTCTCCCAATCAGTAAGCCTATATATTTCTGTTTACTATTAATTACATAGTCTGTGATATCCTCTTATGAAAAACAAAATAGACAAAGACAAGATTTTCAAATCTAATAAAAAAGGGTTTTTATTTCCTTTCATTTATCCAATTCATTGTTACCTTATTTTACAAAAATATTAGTCTGCAAATCATTCAAAACTCTATAAATTACTCCTATACTATACATATCAGAAACACAAACTACTATGCAGATACATTTCAGATACGACTGACAATATCTTTTTTAAATGACATCTCTTTAAACTTTCCTTTCCTTACCCTTTAATCTCTCTGTTTTATATATATATCATATATCATATATCATATATATATAATAAATCTAGAAGAAGAAGAAGAAGAAGAAGAAGAAGAAGAAGAAGAAGAAGAAGAAGAAGAAGAAGAAGAAGAAGAAGAAGAAGAAGAAGAAGAAGAAGAAGAAGAAGAAGAAGAAGAAGAAGAAGAAGAAGAAGAAGAAGAAGAAGAAGAAGAAGTAGCACTTGGGAGGCTAGCCTGGTCTATACAGTAAGTTCTAGGATAGCCAGAGCTACACAGAGAAACCTTGTTTCAAAAACCAAAAGAAGGAAAGAAGCAAGCAAGCAAGCAAGAGCTTGCCAAGATGATGCAGTGGGTAATGGAGACTCATCAGGCACAAGCCTTTTATCCTAGCACATGGGAGAATATATATATATATATATATATATATATATATATATATATATATATATATATATTTGTAGACAAACATTATTTGAACTATAGCTAGTCCAAGTTGAGATACTTTTTATTTTTTAAGTGCAGAATGAACTACTATTTTCATTTAAAGATGTAAATGTGAAAACAAAAGTATTCCAGATACATTGGATTACTTTAAATATATAATTAACTTCAATCATTTGTTTTTATTCCTTAATGTAGCATTTAGAAAAACTAAATCTATTTCTCCTTATGTTAGTCAACAATGCATTTGGTTTTATATTGCTCTTCTAATTTCCAGTGCTTTCAAAACTTAGGGTTGATACTTACATTCATTCTATTACATTTCAAGTCTCTTCTCCCAACCCTATGCCCACCTACACCCATTCTTTAATGAGAATGTTTTAAAAATAACCTCCCAGAAGACCTGCTTAACTGAGTCTCTGAGCTGTTTACATCATCTGTGTTTCCATCATAACTAATGTTAACAACTATGTGTGTACATAAATATGTCTCCCCAAGCTCAAAATGCAGTAAGATAAATGATCCATCACTGTACTTTCCATTACAGTAGCAAGTATAGTCACTGAAGATCTTTTCATTCAAGGAATAAATAAGCCTTTAATCTCTTAAGGTCTTAGCTTCCTTAGACTATGAAAGTAGCTTTCCTTCCTTTGCAAACAATCTACAAGAATAAAAACTTGCTATAATATTTAATCATTGTGAAAATTATGACAACTCTGCATTGTAGCTGACTTTCTTATAGTATGATTATACTATGGTTCTTTGTTTCTATAATTACAATACCCACGCACAAGGTTAAATTTTGCTAAACAATAAAAATAATGAAAATATTTCACTAGACTATATTTTTTTAGACAGGGTTCACTAATTTCCTAGCTATGGATCTGGACTATAAAGGAGAAGAAGCTGAGCAGCAGCATGCATGTATCAGACTCTCTTCCTGATTGTGACAGTGACTACTGACTTCAAGCTTCTTGCACTTTCACTTTTCCACCATGATTGACTTTACCCTCAAACTATCAAAAACTATCACTTTCTCTTAAGATGCTTTTTGGTCCTAACTCTTTCTATCAATTCATTTGACAAAAGTTTCCTGATCCACTATAAACTGGAGACTAACTATAAGAGATAGTACTAAAGAACTGGCGAGCATATAAAGGAACAGAAGGGAAAGTCCTGTAACTGAAGAAGTTGCCTTCTGACTGAAGAAGGTCCAAACAAACAAGAGAAGTTTGTACAGTGCTTAAGCTGGAACACAAAAGTAAGCAGAGTTTTGCTGATGGGCACATGGAGAAGATGGAACTGATACTCAATAGGAAACAAATCTGCAAAGGGGGGGGGACTTTACAAAATGTAGCCAGACACAGCAAAGGACTTGACAAACAATGGATAAATTAGAAAGAAAAGTACAGAAGACACAGAAGCAACAGGAAGAAAGAATTTCCCAAGAAAACATTCATCATATGAAGCTCAAAACAGATATAACCAAGGCCCTGGAGGGCTGTAGCAGTGGGGGCAATGAATGTGAACCAGCATTCACCACCATGAGGTCAGGAAAAAGATTTCCTCAGATCTTCAGTACATCTAGCCCTTGAGGACAGAGACTCCACTCAGGACCATACTGGGGCAGGGGCAGCATGTAAAATACCTCAAAAATCTCAAAAGATACATTACTTATTACCTATAGGTTAAAAATTTCTCAGAGGGATGAAATAAAAATGATGTACAAGTAGACAATGTACAAGAATTTATTCACATAAACACTCAACATTTTTTCATTTAAAATCCCACAGATACTAATAAACTAATTGGGAAAAAAGTGATCAAGAAGTCTTTCATGCAATTATAGAACTACAAAAAATGTCTAAATTTAAGCTGGATATTATTTCTAAATGCTCTTTATCTCTATACAAAGAGGATTGAATTGTTATTCTTTTCCTTGAATTCACACTATAGAAATAGTATATACTTCAAATGTTAAATAGCTATTTTTACAACACATTTTGTATCATCTTTGATTTAAGAAAGTTTAAAAACACATACATGCATGTATGTGTATTATACAGACACAGTCTCAGGCAACTTTGGAGCACTATTTTGTATTTTAGAAAAATTTGTTTTGCTTTTTGCATAGATTGCCTACATAAGTCATAGCTACAGTCTCTTTCATAAAAACGGAAAAAAAAACCTTATGGATGTCATTTTCTTTACTTTTGAGTTACATCCAAAAGTAATGTAACATTTCTTGTACTATGAATTATATCCTAATAAAAGATGTATACTTTGAGGAAGCAAAGCATAATCTTTGGATCTAGTTCTAAATATTTTTTCTTGAAAATTCATTGTTTGAAATTGTCTCAGGTTCTGTTGAAAATTACAAAATGAGTATATTAACAAAATAGAAAAGGCAAGGGAGTTGTACTGAAAGCTGATAGTAAGATTTAGAAATATACATATGCCCGGGCCACCATGGGTGCAAACTCTGCAAACAGTCCCAAGGCCCCCAGAGGACTCTCCACGGCCCAGACACCCTTGCATGCCCAGGATCTTAGGATCACTAGTGAGTGGAACACAACATGTGTTCCAAAACCATCCTGAAGGGCATGTGACAGCAGGAGCAAGGACATGGGAAACTTGCCTGGCCAGCAGCTCGGGTTCCTTCTAGTCAGCACAGTTTTACCTTGGTTTTGAACACAGTGGACAGCCCCACAATCCCCAGAGAAGGTACCTCTGCCAGGCACTGGAACATGCCCAGGATCATAGGATTCCAGGATCCCAGGAACTCGGTCACACTAGGATCTCAGGGTCTCAGAGGAAGCTTGACTGCCAAGAACTCTGACACACCCAGAATCTGAGGTTCAGAGGATCCTGGAATCACAGGATCACAGAGAAAGCTGGACTCTGAGGAGTTCTGAATCAACCAGGATTACAGGAAGGACAGACTCCAATCAGATATATTGAAGGCAGTGAGCACTTAGGATAATCAGATGGCAGGAGGCAAGTATAAGAACAGAAACAACAGAAATCAAGGTTATGTGGCATCATCAGAACTGAACTCTCCCACAATAGCAAGTCCTGAATGTACCATCACACCAGAAAAGCAAGATATGGATCTAAACTCACTTCATATAATGATGATGATGGAGGATTAGAAAAAGGAAATAAATTACTTCCTTAAAGAAATATCGGAGAACACATCCAAATAGGCGAAAGAATTGAACAAAACCACCTAGGATCTAAACATGGAAGTAGAAACAAAAAAGAAATCACAAAGGGAGACCACTCCAGAAATAGAAAACCTAGGAAAGAAGTCAGGAGCTACAGATGCAAGCATAGCCAACAGAATACAAGAGATAGAAAAAGAATCTCAGGTGCAGAAGATACCATAGAAAACATTGACACAACAATCAAAGAAAATGCGAAATGCCAAAGGATCCTAACCCAAAACATCTAGGAAATCCAGGACACAATGAGAAGACCAAACCTAAGGATAATAGGTATAGAGGACAAGGAAGATTTCCAACTTAAAGGGCCAGTAATATCTTCAACGAAATTATAGAAGAAAACTTCCTCAACTTAAAGAAAGAGATGCCCATGAAAATAAAAGAAGCCTACAGAACTCCAAATAGTTTAGACCATAAAAGAAATTCCTCCCATTACATAATAATCAAAACACCAAATGTACAAAACACAGAAAGAGTATTAAAAGCAATAAGTGTAAAAGGTCAAGTAACATATAAATGCAGACCTAGCAGAATTACACCAGACTTCTCACCAGAGACTATGAAAGCCAGAAGATCCTGGGCAAATGTCATACAGGCCAGAAGAGAACACAAATGCCATCCCAGGCTACTATACCCAGCAAAACTCTTAATTACCATAGATGGAGAAACCAAGGTATTCCATGACAAAACCAAATTTACACAATATCTATCCACGAATCCAGCCCTTTAAAGGTTAATAAAGGAAAAACTCCAACACAAGGAGGGAAAGTGTGCCCTAGAAAAAGCAAGAAAGTAATCCTTCAACAAATCTAAAGAACATAGATACATGATCAGAATTCCAATTCTAACAACAACAACAACAACAACAACAACAACAACAAAAATAACAGGAACCCACAATGACTTTTCCTTAATATCTCTTAATATCAGTGGACTTAATTCTCCAATAAAAACGCACATCAGGGACAAAGATAGACACTATCTTAGAGTAAAAGGCTGGAAAACAATTTTTCAAGCAAATGGTCCCAATAAACAAGCTGGGGTAGCCATTCTAATATCGAATAAAATCAACTTTCAACTTAACGTGCTCAAAAAAGATAAGGAGGGATACTTCTTACTCATCAAATATAAAATTTACCAACATGAACTCTCAATTCTGAACATCTATGCTCCAAATGCAAGGGCATCCACATTCATTAAAGAAATTTTGCTAAAAGTCAAAGCACACATTCACAGGATGATAGTGAGAGACTTCAACACCCCTCTCTCATCAATGGACAGATCCTGGAAACAGAAACTAAATAAACAAAGATACATTGAAACTAACAGAGGTTATGAAACAAAAGGATTTAACAGATATTTATAGATCATTTCAACCTAAAACAAAAGGATATACCTTCTTCTTAGCACCTCATGATACCTTCTCCAAAATTGACCATATAATTGGTCATGAAACAGGCTTCAGCAGATACAAAAATATTGAAATAATCCCATGCACCCTATCAATATATATATATATATATATATATATATATATATATATATATATATTCAAGAAGCTGGACTCCAGAAAATAAAATAACCCTATTAAAAATGGGGTACAGAGCTAAACAAAGAATTCTCAACTGAGGAATACTGAAGGGCTGAGAAGCACCTGAAAAATTGTTCAACATCCTTAATNATCATAGAAATGCAAATCAAAACAACCCTGAGATTCCACCTCACACCAGTCAGAATAGCTAAGATCAAAAATTCAGGAGGCAGCAGATGTTGGTGAGGATGTGAAGAAAGAAGAACACTCCTCCATTTCGGGTGGGATTGCAAGCTAGTGCAACTACTCTGAAAATCAGTTTGGTCGTTCCTTGGAAAATTGGACATAGTACTACAGGAAGATCCAGCAATACATCTCCTGGGCATATACTCAGAAGATGTTTCAACTAGTAATAAGGACACATTCTCCATTATGTTCATAGCAGCCTAATTTATATTAGCCAGAAGCTGAAAATAACCCAGATGTCCCTCAACAGAGGAATGGATACAGAAAATGGAGTACTACTTAGCTATTAAAAACAATGAATTTATGAAATTCTTAGACAAATGGGTGGATCTGGAGGACATCATCCTGAGTGAGGTAATCCAATCACAAAAGAACACAAATGATAAGCACTCACTGAAAAGTGGATATTAGCCCAGAAATTTAGTATACCCAAGATACAATTTGCAAAACACATGAAACCCAAGAAGGAAGACTAGTGTGGATACTTAGTTCCTTCTTAGAATTGGGAACAAAATACCCATGGAAGGAGTTACAGAGACAAAGTTCAGAGCAGAAACTGAAGGAACGACCATCCAGAGACTGCCCTACCTGGGGATCCACCCCATAAACAACCACCAAACCCAGTCACTAGGCAGATGCTAACAAGAGCCTGCTGACAGGAGTCTGATAGAGCTCTATCCTGTGAGGCTCTCCCAGTGCCTGGCAAATACAGAAGTGGATGCTCACAGTCATCCATTGGACAGAGCACAGTGTCCCCAATGAAGGAGCCAGAGAAATACCCAACGAGCTGAAGGGGTCTTAAGCTCCATGGGAGGAACATCAAAATGAACTAACCAGTACCCCCAGAGCTCCTTGGAACTATACCACCAATTAAAGAAAATACATGTTGGAACTTGTAGCTCTAGCTATATATGTAGCAGAGGACGGCCTAATCAGTCACCAATGGGAGGAGAGGCCCTTGGTCCTGTGAAGGCACTATGCCCCAGTATAGGGGAATGCCAGGGTCAGGAATGAGAGTGGGTGGGTTGGGGAGCAGGGGGAGGAGGGAGAGGATAGGGGATTTTCAGAGGGGAAACTAGGAAAGGGGATAACATTTGAAATGTAAATAAAGAAAATATCTAATAAAAAAATCTAAACAAAAAGAAAAAAACCTATACATACAAGGATAGAAACCTGTGTTAAGAAAGACTTTTGTATACTTACATAGGTTTTTTGAGTTTGTTTGTTTTTTTTTTATGTTTTTTGTCATTGTTTTATCATGTGTTGTTTGATTTTGAGGCAAAGTCTTGTGACAGAGCCCTAGCTAGTCAAATAGTCACCATGGGTCTGAGGATATTCTTGAATTCACAGCAAACCCACAGCAAACCCGTTGTCTTAGCTTCCCAAATGCTGAGACTACAGGAATGTGTCACACACTAGGCAGGTTTTTTTTTTA
The DNA here is from genome assembly GCF_900095145.1 of Mus pahari. NCBI lineage: Eukaryota > Metazoa > Chordata > Mammalia > Rodentia > Muridae > Mus > Mus pahari. The sequence continues at coordinate 372,782 of NC_034606.1, read as the reverse complement.
TTATTTTATTTTTAATATTAAACTCTGGTTATCTGAGTATTGAACATAACTCTGTTAGACATAGAAATATAAAATCATCTTTATAGAGATATAAGATAATAGATCTTTTCAAGAAATAATTATGCTGTTTTGTTCAACACTTTACTGAGAGCAGCTGAAACACCGACACCCACGCCATGTATAACACTGAAACACTGCTACCACACCCCTGGATGCCTGCCTCTATCACTGTCACATTGATCATAGGAACCTATTTCATTTCTCTTTTTTTCTACTGCAGAGTTCGTATTTTAAAAATCAGTCATTATAAATCACATTTTTAAAATCTCTCCATTATATGACAGCCATAACAACTGATTATTTAGAAATCTACATAGAGCATCTGTGATGTTCATTTTAGGACCCTAAAGCAATCGCTTTTAAAGAATTGTGTCTCACAAGGTGGAGAACTAATGATTGAGCCCAATTGAATTAAACAGTTCTCTTCCTCTCCCTTCCTCACTGTCTCTTCTAACTGAAGGAAGTCTTATGACTCAGTCTCACACAGGAACATAAGTAGAAGCACCTGATCAGGACGGAGGCCTAGGTGCCACCTCTCTGTGTGTTTATAACCACAGGGACAAGTCCAAGTCGACCTCCAGCACCCAACGGCAGAGCAGTACCATTCCTGTTACTTGAGAGAAGACGCTTTATTTATTTTAGCCACTGTCAGCCTAGTTGTATGCTCTTCTAGTCTGTGAACATAGTTCCACAGCCCAGTTTCTCACACACTGTCTACATAGTTTCCCTGGCCCTCACAAAAGTCTAAACCTCCAGCACCAGACACAGATTCTTTGATTCTAAACCTCCCAATCCTAGTCTATTCGCAAAGCTAGTCACTACTTAGGAAAAACACTGGATTCTCTCTCTGGGAGAATAGGTGAACAGTTGGCACTACTTATCACTTCCTTCTGGATTCATCCCACTTCTTTCTACCCTCATCCTCACTTCACCAGCTCAGAAACTCATTGTCTTATATTGGAACCATGCCCCAACCAATTTCACCATCTTGCATCTAGTATGCTTTCTAGTTGGACTGCTGTTTTGCCACAAGATTTACATAAAACACAATTAAATCACTCTCAGTTCTAAAATATGTTTTACACTATTTGTTATTCAGTATCACAGTTATGCTTTCTGCTGTGATTTGAATAGTGGCATCTTCTCCAAAATTCATGTTGAAATTCCATCCTCAATGCAATTTTTAAGAGGTGTTGATTTGGGAAGATGATTAAGACACAAGGGTTCTGCTACGACAAATACTATTTAGTACCTTTATTAAATACTCTCTTGTTCCTCTGTCCATTCCATCATGTGAGGACACCATACTCATCCACTAAGGTATATATAGTAACTAAATTCAGCCTTGAAAGCAGATACAAACACCAGATACTCCGAGTTAGCATTGAGATCTTGGACTACTTGCCCCCAGAATTATGAAAACAAATCTCTTCTTTAAAACCAACTCAGCCAGAGGATTTTGATAAAGAAACACACATCTGTGAAAATAACATGCTAGTCTTCATAAGTCCTTATGTTGCAGCCCTAGCGGACTGTTTGCTATGGAGTACATTTGTGGATAATCTTTATGCATCTCCGATTTTGCTTATGTTTTTCCTCTACACAAAGTAGCATTTCATTGTATCTCATTGAAGAAATTGGTCATGATGCAAACTACAGTTTATCAGTCTCCAAGTTTTAGGTATAGGTGATTATTGCCCACAACATGTTACTGTTTTGTATCTGTTAACATGCTAAACTATAAAATACTTAATAGTGATAGTATTTCACTTTTGTAAAAATTCATTGAACATATTATCCTCAAGGAATGTGTTTTTTTCTTTTCACACAAACAAAACCACAATATCTGTCAATAAATATTTATAGAATAACTGAATACACTCATCAAACAAATAGACTTATTTCATAATAGAAGTATATGACTCCAATTCATCACTTTCACAAATACTTTTCTCAAACCAGACATAGATTTGTTCCTTTAAACATGGGCATATTCATAAGTTTCTTCTACAGAGGGAGTCAGGAGATATGAGCCTTGGTCCTGGCTCTCTCCCTAGATGTATGACCTTGAACAATTTATTTGAAGTGTCTCTTTATATGTTACATGTAAAATAAGAGCTATATTTCAGCTCTAACACTTTATTACGCATTTTCTGAAATATTTAATATCAATCACATTTTTCTTTACATTCCTTGCTACCACTTAACTAAATCACCTTAGCTCAAACTCTTTTTTAAAAAAATTGAGTATTTTATTTGTTTACATTTCAAATGTTATTCCCTTTCCCAGTTTCCCCTCTCCAAATCCCTTATCCCATCCCCACTTACCCTACTTCTATGAGGGTGCTGCCCCATCCACACACCCACTCCCACCTCACTGCCCTAACATTCCTCTACACTGGGGCATCAAGCCTTCACAGGACCAAGGGCCTGCCTCTCATTAATGCCAGATAATGCCCCTTTAGCTCCTTCAGTTCCTCCCCTAACTCCTCCATTGGACTCCCTATGCTCAGGCCAATGGTTGGCTACAAGCATCCATATCTGTATTGGTCAGAATCTGGAAGATCCTCTCAGGAGACAGTGGTATCAGACTCATATCAGCAAGCACTACTTGGCATCAGCAATAGTGTCTGGGTTTGGTGTCTGCATGTGAGATGGATCCCCAGGTAGGGCAGTCTCTGGATGGCTTTTCCTTCTGTCTCTGCTTCACTCTTTATTCCTGTACTTCCTTTAGACAGGAGCAATTCTGGGTTAAAATGTTGGAGATGGGTGGGTAGCACTATCCCTTGACTGGGAGCCATACCTCACCTCTGGATATGGTATCTACAGGTTCTTCCTCCCCTTTGTGGGGTATTTCAGCTAATGTTAACCCCATTGGGTCCTGGGAGGCTTTTACATTCCTGGCATCTGAGACTTTCTGGTTGCTACCTCCAGTTCCCCACACCTCTGCTCAATTCCCTCACCCTCTGTATATTTTCTCCATCTCCTCCCATATCTGATTCTGCCCTTCCTTTTTCCCCTCACCCTTCCCTCTTCCTCCCAAGTCCATCCCACCCTCTACATCCCTTGATTATATTGTTCCCCTTTCTAAGTAGGACTGAAGCTTCCACTCTTTATTCTTCTATCCTCTTAAGCTTCATGTGGTCTGCGAGTTGTAACATGGATATTCCATCCTCTTTGCCTAATAGCCACTTATCAGTGAGTACTACTATGTGTGTTCTTTTGTGATTGAGTTACCTCACTCAGGATCCATCCATTTGCCTGTAGTTCTCATGAATTCCCTGTTTAGTACTCCACTGTGTATGTGTACCACATTTTGTATATCCATTCCTCTGTTTGAGGGGCATCTGTGGTCTTCCCAACTTCTAGCTATTATAAATATGGCTGCTGTAAACATAGTGGAGCATGTGTTCTTATTACATGTTGGAGCATCTTCTGGGTATATTCCCAGGAATGGTATTGCTGGGTCCTCAGGTAGTACTATGTCTAATTTTAAGAGGAATCGCAGACTGATTTCCAGAGTGGTTGTACCAGCTTGCAATCCCACCAGCAATGGAGGAGTGTTCCTCTTTCTCTACATCCTCACCACCATCTGTCATCCCTTGAGTTTTTGATCTTAGCCATTATGACTGGTGTGAGGTTGAATCTCTGGGTTCTTTTCATTCTCATTTTCCTGATAACTAAGGATGCTGAACATTTCTTTAGGTGCTTCTCGGCCACTCAAATTTCCTCAGTTGAGAATTCTCTTTTTATCTCTGTTCCCCATTTTTGATAGAGTTATGTGGTTCTCTGGAGTCTAACTTCTTGAATTCTTTGTATATATTGAATATTAGCCCTCTATTGAGTTTAAGATTGGTAAAGATTCTGTATGTAGTGAAATTCTGGGTCCTGTTTACATATCTATCGGTCTATGTGTGTTTACTTGGGAAGTGAGCCCACTGTCGTTAAGAGATTTTAAGGAATAATGATTGTTACTTACTATTTTTCTTATTAGAGGTGGGACTACGTTTGTGTGGCTGTCCTCTTTTGCATTTGTTGAAAGAAGATTACTTTCTTGCTTTTTCTAGGGTATAGTTTCCCACCTTGTGTTGGTGTTTTCCAGTTATTATCCTTTGGAAAGATCTGTAAATTTGTTTTTGTCATGGAATATTTTGGTTTCTCTATCTATGGTAATTGCAAGTAATTACTAACTGGGCTTGCATTTGTGTTCTCTAGGGTCTGTATGCTATCTACCCAGGATCTTCTGGCTTTCACAGTCTGTGGTGAGAAGTCTGGAGTAATTCTACATATGTTACTTGACCTTTTTCCCCTTACAGCTTTTAATATTCTTTCTTTGTTTTGTGCATTTGGTGTTTGGACCTGGCAGAATTGGCAAGTAATGGTGGTCAGGGTGCATTATGTGAAATTCCCAAACAATCAATAAAATATTATGTTAAAAGCAAAAAAAGTAATAAATACAGGAAGTTAATATAAGGAGTGGGGTACTTACTATAATAAAATAGGCAATGTAGTTTGTTGGGTTTTAAAACAGGTTAACTGGAAAAAATGAATAAGATCTGTATCTTTGGGTTAGAAAATTGTAAGAATGTTACAGAGCTCAATGAACAATTCTGATGGGAGTTTGAAAGACTAATGCTGACAGACATGAAAACTGTGGGAGCTCCACTCACAAGCTTTCAGAAGGAACTATACTCTGTTGAGAACTTGGATAAAGGCCATTTGTATCATATTCTAGCAAAGAATCTGGCTGTATTCTGCCTGTGTCCTTAGAACTTAAGTTAATCTATATTTAAAAGTAATGGACATATTTGTTTGGTACGGGGAATCTAAGACAGCATAGCACTTAAGGCTACATAATGTTTACTGCTCACTGCTCATATTGAAGCCTACAATGTAAAAGAACAAGGAGAACAGAAAGATAGAAAAAAATATGTACCTGGAGGTTAAGGAAAGAAAGATTAAAGTTGTAGACAAGGTGGACAATGAGAAAGAAGCTTCAATTGTTAAAGAGACTAGCCTCATTGATGTAAAACCTCTGCTCTCCACCAGATAGACACTGATGATCCCTTAAGGTTAAGACTCATCCATTAAAAGATTCAGCTTGTGAAATGCAAATTCATTGAAAGGAAAGAACCTAAACTGATAATGCTACTGAAACACCTGCAAATATATTCTCAGAAAGTAGTATACAGGGCCAAATACAACTATAGTCTTAGGAGGCTAGACTATGTCTCAAATTGTAGGCTAAGTTTTATGACCTGGCTTCACTTCACAGCATCATCCACATCATCTCCACAGAGTACTGATTTTATAGGCATGAAACATGCCAAAGTATAGCGTTTGTTAAGGCTTGGAAGAAGGTTCTGGAAAGTCATGGTTGCCAGACAACATGTGGCAATATTGGAGCCTCCATAAGGAGGTTCCATGAGGCTCCTGAGTTTGCCATCTTTTTGTTGGTTTTCAGCCTTGTTTTAGTCTGATCTTCCCTTCATATGTTCTCCTTCCTCCATTTTAGGATGGGATTGTTCACTTGGTGCCATTTTATATTCATAATGCAGTATTTGTTTAAGTGGTGTTTTGATATTGTGAAGGCACACAGTTGAGAACATTTATAAAGTTCAAAAGACTGTACTTGTTAACTATGGGACTACTAAAGATCGTACATAAGCCTATGGGCACCAGCGGTAGAATGTTGTGATTTGAATGTGAAATGTCTCCCTCAGTTCATATTTTTGAACACCTAGTTCTAAGTTCACAGTTGGTGATGCTGTTTCTGAAATGTCATATTATTGAATCTTTGGAAAGTGGATTCTTGCCTTAAGAGGTGGGTCATTGTGGGTAGGCTAAGTTTTATGACCTGGCCTCATTTCATGTCTATTCTTGTCTTAGTTAGGGTTTTCATTGCTGTAAAGAGAGTAATGCAACTCATAAAAAAATAACATTTAATTGGGACTGGCTTACAGGTAAAGAGTTCAGTCCATTATCATCAAGGCAGAAATCATGCAGGCAGGCATAGTGCTAGAGAAGAAGCTACATCTTGTTCTGAAGGGAACCAGATGAAGACTGTCTTCTAGGCATCTAGGAACAGTCTCAAAACCCACACCAAATGTGATACACTTCCTCCAACAAGGCTACTGCCATTAATAATGCCATTCCCTGTGCCAAGTACATGGAAACCACTGCATTTCTCCAATTCCTGACTATAGATACAATGTGACCAGCTATCTCAGACTCCCTGTCACTATGCCTTCCTTGCCATGATGGATTAAACCTTCAATCTGTAGACCCAAATGAACTCTACCTCCCTTAAATTGCTTCTTATCAGGTATATATAGTCATAGCAATGAGAAAATTAACTGATACAGTAGACATTAAAACCATGCTAATTGCAATAGTTTTCCTATTTTTCAAATGAAGAGGGACAGGGGGCAGTACAGGAAAAAAAATAAAAGAGCCAACACAAACCTTTATTATCATGTGCACCTTCATTTCTACTTAGAAATCAAAGCAGAATGCTAGATTTTACACCAAAGAAAGCCTCCATAGGAACAGTGGTAAAGCCCAAATACAATATACAAATGACATCAATGACGAGTTCCTGGATTTACCATTACTGTCGTTACAGAGATAATCTCAAAGAGCTTTCCTGAGGAAATAAAAGGGCACAACAGAATTGCTATGTACTGGTTTTGTAATTGCTTATGTGTTCTGTAATTGTTCCAAAAGGAAAGAGTAAAACCTTCTTATCTAACTGACATGCAAAAAGTTTAAAGAACTCTACAAATATTACTCACACTTATTTTTACTTCTGGAAATAGCCACAAAGGAAAAAAAAACCACAATTATGTCTATTTGTTAGAATGAGTGAGGAAAGGGCTGCTGCATGCCAGCTCCCATCTTAGGCTGAGATTCATTTGTATCAATCAACTATACCTTAATTTTTGACAAGAGCTGTGATAGGGAATCTATTACTTAATATAGCATACTGAACACATGTGTCTTGTAAAATGGGGGACTGAAGGGTTAGAGATCAATCCTAATAGATGGGCAAAGGGACAGCTCTTAACATTTATCACATTCCCTTTCTGGTTCCACAGGTCATGAAAGCTAGAGCAAAGGCTCGGAGGATTATGGAAGTAGGACAATTGGTATACTGATGCCTGACCAGAAGAATCTCTGGAGGGATGGCATGATGTATGGAGAAAGATCCGACCATAGAACCTTCTTTTCTCACTGGTTGTAATGAAAGGCTTATGACTCCATGTAGATGCCAGACTGTCTTCATTCTCCCTTCTTCCTCATCCAATCATAATAAGCCAGAGTTGACTCTTTGGGGAAGGGAATCCCAATGGTCTACTGTCTACTTTTTAGTGTTGAGCATTTTTACTTTTCTATATTAGAAAACTGGTTGGGCTAACTTCCCCAATTCTTTTATTTATTCCTTTCCAATAGCAGGCATATGTTTATACATTTCACAAATAAATATGATTGTCATTCAGATAACTGAATACAACTCTCTTTTGACCTGCCTCACAATAGGACTGAAGAACATGAATAAGAAACTCCATTGCTTCCTTTTGAAGAGAAGAAAAATGGATAAAATAACAATGAAAAATCAGCTAATAACCTTACAACAGACTTTGTATTTTGAGCTTACAAAATCTGTTAACTAAATTTAAAGGTATAGCAGGCAACCATTGGGCCCTTCAGTAGCAAAAGACTGATCACAAATGTGTTTGACCTGACAACAGCGCCTGCTGTCTGTAACATGTACACATACACAAAACCAGTGTTCATACCCAAGCATATCAAGTCAGCAGGAGTTCAGATAAATCATAAAAGTATACTCTATCCCATTCATAGCTAAATTTAAGTAAGCAACCCTGAACAGTAGCATTTCTAAAGTCCTAATTATCTTAGAGAAAGAAGAATAAAGGAAGGAAAATAGGATTCTAGCTTCATAAAGTAATGGTTTTCTAGTACTAGGACCTTCCAATATAAGAGTAATAAGAAATGCTTTATTTTCCCAATAAAACCAGTGAAACATTCACCTTCAACTGACATTTATTTATTTTTTACAAGGTGCAGAGCCTCTTCAAGAAGCAGAGAAAGTATGGGCTTAAGTCAGACAAAACGCAAAAGTTTCTTCAAGAGATGCAGATGCAGAAGCTAGAAAGCTCTTAGAGATTACCATTCACCAGAACAAGGTTATTGTGAGCTGCTGCCCTCATTGGGTTGCTATGGATAAATAGTATGCTTGCATAAGCTCTGCTCACCCCTAACTGGTAAGTTCTAAGGAACACTGGCAGAGGTAGTAGCAATCCCCACTAGTGTCTGCCTTTTGGTTTCTATTGATTTAAACAGACCTCTCCATTTCAAAAACACAGAGGCAGAAAACTTCCTAATGAAGTTGCCTGAACACCCAGTTCTTATATCAGCCCAAGCCAAGGAGGCCTGCTCAGCAAGTCATTTATTGCAAGATTTGCTATTAAACCTGTCAAACAGACATATGTGACAATAACACTTCACTAAACAGCTGATAAGTTTCATGATCTTAAAAAGAAATTACCATCTAGCTAAATGCTGCTAACAAAAATTCACCTATCTGTTTTAAAATCTGATATTCAATTACACATTTCCCTAATTCCTAACATTTGCTCTCTGCTATGGTGCCACATAGCACCGTTGGCAAACACTGGCTTGAGAGTACACAGATTTGTTTCAACAGTGTGCTTCCTCCTTCTTCAGGGAGTGCTGAGCATCTGTGGCTACAGGAGAAAGTACTTCTCGGTGATGTCAGGCGGAAATGAATGTGCTTATTCCTCTTTCCCAGTGGTCATACATTAATCAAAGGTTGCAAAAGAAAAGTGTTAAGCTAAGTAGATTCACAGTAATGGATCTAAAACAATTACTCAAAATGCTTAGTCAATGTACAATAAAACCATTGTTGCATTACATCAGTTCACAGGCAGTAAAATTACATGGAGAAGACAGAACATTCATAACACAAGCTTTCTAGGAATGGAGCACACAGGGGGGTATAGGTGTTTGATAGCAAAAATTAAAATGGTAGCTGAAAAAAAGTTAAAAAAATTTACTGGAGAGACACTGAGACAAATTTGGAGTGTGAGACAAAGACCATGATGTGAGCAAAATTTCATCCCAGCCCAGTGGTAGTGGGTGGCAGGGAGGAGGTTTGGGGCAGAGAACTGAAAAGCAGCTGAAAAACCAGCTGAAAGTGATTTTTCTTCACCAGCAATTTATCTGTTCAAAGGGTAATTTTTACAGAGACAAGCATATATCCAGTGACAAAGCATATATAATTTAAAGGATGATAAAGGTGGATCTCCAATCCCAGGTAGAGACTGCAGAAGTAGATAGGGGAGGCTGACTGCCTTTGGGGAGAGTCGAAAAAAACTGGCTTGGCTGGAAGACAGGAAGGAAGCATAGACACTGTGGAGCACATACTTGTCTGTGATTTATTTCCCTGATGTTTTTCACTGGAAAGATGAAAAATCCAGAGTCGGTTATTCTACTCATTGTTATGGGGAATGAGGTGAGGAAACACTCGCTTCAGCATAATCACCCCATAATTGCCTGGAGGTCTATTAAATCTGTGAGGGATCACTCTGTTTCCTAAATGCAATGCGTTTGATTTCCCTCCAGAGAATGCAGGAAATTGTAGCCTTTGAAACAGATGAGAAGTTTTGGATAACATCTGATTCTATTGGAAAGCCCCCAGGTAATGAGTCAGCAACTTGCAGCCCACACAACAGTGTCTGATACACTTAGTAGCAGATGAGAAGTTTGTTGTGACAGCTGTGTAAAAAGAAAAGGGGGCGGGAGGGGGGATGTCTGGAGGTTATGTGGATTTGCAACATGAGAAGGTGATCCAGCCTGGAAAATTCAGAGTTTTCTCAGGAAGAGAGAGAACACCCAGAAAGTGAACAAAAGACAGACTGGAAGCAAGTAGACCCAGCATACTATGGAGTTCTCTGCGCAGCTTCCTTTGTGGAAAATACGCACTAGCCAAGAGCAGGGATTCCTTGTATGTAGGGCATGTTCACACAGAGAAAACGCTAAATTTTTCTTAAAGAAGACGTTTTACATTTTCTGTATCTATTCTTCTGTTGTGGGACATCTAGGTTGTTTCCAGCTTCTGGCTATCAGAAATAAGGCCACCTGTTCCTTATTGGAACACCTGTTCTTGTGGTATGGTGGGGCATCTTTGGGGTATATTCCCAAAAGTGGTGTAGCTGGGTCTTGAGGTAGATCTATTTCCAATTTTCTGAGGACCCTTCAGATTGATTTTGAGAGTGCTTGTACCAGTTTGCAATCCCACCAGCAATGGAGGACTGTTCCTTTCTCCACATCCTCTCCAACCTGAGGTTTTGATCTTAGCCATTCTGACTGGTGTAGTAAGGTGGAATCTCAGGGTCATTTTGATTTACATTTCTCTGATCACTGAGAACTCTGAACATAAGTGTTTCTCAGCCATTTGAGATTCCTCAGTTGTGAATTCTCTGTTTAGTTCTATAACCCATTTTTGATTAGGTTGTTTGATGTTTTAGTGATTAACTTCTTGAGTTCTTTATATATTTTGGATATAAGGTCTGGGATTAGTGAAGATTTTTTTCCCAATGGAATATGAGGACATCCTGACTTTTTCAGGCAAATGGATGGAACTAGAAGATATCATCATGAGTGAGGTAACTCAGACCCCAAAAGGACATGCATGGTATGTACTCACTAATAAGTGGATATTAGAAAGAAAAAAAAAAAACCCAGAATATACAAGATACAGTGAAGAAAGCAATCACAATTGGGGAGGGAGGGAGGGAGGGACTTGGGAGGAAAAGTGGGCAGGGCGAGGAGGGGAGGGGAACCTGCTCTGGTATTGGGTGAGGGAAAAGGACTGAAGCCCTGAGGGCCCACAGAAAGAATGTAAACTAGCAACCTCAGGAAATAGGAGGTTGGGGGGACCCCCCAGAATGCACCAGAGACCAGGGATGTGAGGGACTCCCAGGACTCATAGGAAGGGACCTTAGATGAAATGCTCAACAGCAGGGAGAGGAAACTTATAGAGTCTACCTCCAGCAGGAAGACAGGGCATCAAGTGAGGATTGCCATCCCACAGTCACACCTCTGACCCATAATTTTTTCTGTCTGAAAGAATTACAGGGATGGAAATGGAGAGGAGCCTGAGGAAAAGAAGGTCCAGTGACAGGCCCAAAGTAGGATCCAGCTCAAGGGGAGGTCCCAAGGCTTGATACTATTACTGAGGATATGGAGCACTAGCAAAAAGTGACATATTATGACTGCCCTCCGAAAGACCCAACAAGCAGCTGAAAGAGTCAGATGCAGTTATTTGTACCCAACCAATGGACAGAAGCAGCTGACCCCTGTTGTTGAATTAGAGAAGGATGAAAGAAGCTGAGGAGAAAGGTGATCCTGTAGGAGGACCAGCAGTCTTAATTAACCTGGACCCCCAAGGTCTCTCAAACACTGGACTACCAAACAGACAGCATACACCAGTTGATATGAGGGACCCAACACACATACAGTAGAGGACATCCAGGTCTGTGTTCATTCAGATATGATGCACTTAACAAAGAGACTGGAGGCCCCAGGTGTGGTCAGGTGTGGGGGGCAAAAAGATAAACACCAACTGAAGAGATGGCCACCAGCAGCTATATGTTTGTATATTTTCTGTGTTGTTTTTCTTGTTCTAATTATTTTATAATTCGTGCATGTTATAAACTATGTATTCATAGTTTATATTTTAATAGTAAATAGCATTAAATGGAATACATGTGGATTTACTGCAGTTCATATATTTATTCACCTATATTGGGGTTAGCTCCTATTTGAAGTTATAACACAAACATACATAATATTCATAAATATCCACATACTTTTCCTGTGTCCTTATTAGAAGAGAAAGTTAAAGCACAGTAATATCCAAAGGAAAGAACAAGAAGGAGAAAAAAAGAGGACAGCCTCACAAAGGGCAGAGCTCCCGTGAGAAACTATAGATGGCAACAATCTGATACCAGACATCAAGATTTTTTTTATTACACACTTTCTTTATTTACACTTCAAATGTTATCCCCTTTCCTGGTTTCCCCTCTGAAAACCCCCAATCCTCTCCCCCTCCCCCTGCTCACCAAAAAGACCACTCCTGCTTCCCTGTCCTGACATTCTCCCACATTGGGGCATTGAGTCTTCTCAGGACTAGGCCTCTCCTCTCACTGATGTACAGCAAGGCCATCCTCTGCTACTGGAGACAATGCAGCTGGAGCCATGGGTCCATGTGTACTCTTTAGTTGATGGTTTAGTCTCTGGGAGCTCTGGGGATACTGGTTGCTTCATATTGTTGTTCCTCCTATGGGGCTGCAAGATCCTTCAGCTCCTTCAGTCCTTTCTCTAGCTCTTCCATTTGGGGACCTTGTGCTCCGTTCAAAGTTGTCTGAGAGCATCTACTTTTGTATTTGTCAGGCACTGGCAGAGCCTCTCAGGAGACCGCTGTATCAGGTTCCTGTCAGCAAACACTTGTTGGTATCCACAATAGTGTCTGGGTTTGGTAACTGTATATGGGATGAACCCCCAGGGGCAGTCTCTGGATGGCGTTTCCTTCGTCTCTGCTCCACACTTTGTCTCTGTATCTCCTCCCATGGGTATTTTGTCCCCCTTTTTAAGAAGTATCAAAGTATCCATACTTTGGTCTTCCTTCTTCTTGACCTTAATTTATTCTGTGAATTGTATCTTGTGTATTCTGAGCTTCTGGGCTAATATCCACTTACCAGTGAGTGTATATCATGTGTATTCTTTTGCAAATACTTCTGTGAATTCTTTTTGTGAATTCTTTTGTGGGTTACCTTACTCAAGATGATATTTTCTAGTTCCATCCATTTGAATTCTTCCATCTAAGAATTTCATAGATTCACATTCTTAATACATGAGTAGTATTCCATTGTGTAAATGTACCAGATTTTCTTTATCCATTCCTCTATTGAGGGATATCTGGGTTCTTTCCAGCTTCTGGCTATTATAAATAAGTATGCTATGAACATAGTGGAGCATGTGTCTTTATTACATGTTGGAGCATCTTCTGGGTATATGACCAGGAATTGTATAGCTGGGTCCTCAGGTAGTATGATGTCCAATTTTCTGAGGAACTGCCAATCTGATTTCCAGAGTGGTTGTACCAGCTTGCAATCCCACCAGCAATGGAAGAGTGTTTTCCTTTCTTCACATATTCGCCAACATCTGCTGAGTTTTTCATCCGAGCCATTCTGGATGGTGTGAGATGGAATCTCAGGGTTATTTTCATTTGCATTTCCCTGATGACAAAAGATGTTGAACAATTCTTTAGGTGCTTCTCAGCCATTCAGTATTCCCCAATTGAGAAGTCTTCGTTTAGCACTGTACCCCATTATTTTAATAGTGTTATGTGGTTCTTTGGAGTCTAATTTCTTGAATTCCTTGTATATATTAGATATTAGCCCTTTATCAGATGTAGGGTTGATAAAGATCTTTTCCCAATCTGTTGGTTGCCATTTTGTCCTATTGACAGTGTCCTTTGCCTTACAGAAGCTTTGTGATTTTATGAGGTCCCATTTGTCAATTCCTGATCTTACAGCATAAGCTACCGCTGTTCTGTTCAGGAAAATTTCTCCTGTACCCATGTACTTGAGGCTCTACCCCACTTTCTTTTCTATTAGTTTCAGAATATCTGGTTTTATGAGTGGGTGCTTGACTTGAGCTTTGTACAAGATAAGATAAGAATGGATCAATTTTCATTCTTCTGCCTGCTAACTGCCAGTTGAACCAGCATCATTTGTTGAAAATGCTATCTTTTTCTTCTGGATGGTCTTAGCTCCTTTGCCAAAGATCAAGTGACCATGCATGTGTGGGTTAATTTCTGAATCTTCACTTCTATTCCATTGATTTACCTGCCTGTCACTACACCAATACCATGCAGTTTTGCTCTGTAGTATAGCTTGAGATCCAAGATGCTGATTTCCTCAGAAGTTCTTTTAATGATGAGAACAGTTTTCTCTATCCTGGGTTTTTTGTTATTCCAGATGAATGTGAGAATTGCTCTTTCTAACTCTGTGAAGAATTGAATTGAAATTTGGATTTGGATTTCATTGAATCTGTATATTTCTTTCTACAAGATGGACATTTTTACTATATTAATCCTGACAATCCACAAGCATGGGAGATCTTTCAATCTTCTGAACTCTTCAATTTCTTTCTTTAGAGACTTTAATTTCTCGTCATACATATCTTTCACTTGTTTGGTTAGAGTCACATCAAAATACTTTATATTGTTTGTGACTATTGTGAAAGGTGTCGTTTCCCTAATTTATTTCTCAGCCTGTTTATCCTTTGAGTAGAGGAAGGCTACTGATTTGTTTGAGTTAATTTTATATTCAGGCATTTTGCTGGAGTTGTATTAGATTTAGGAGTTCTCTGGTGGAGTTTTGGGGAATTACTTAAGTATACTATCATATTATCTGCAAATAGTGATAGTTTTACTACTTCCATTCCTATTTATATCCTTTTGACCTCCTTTTGTTGCCTAATTCCTCTAGCTAGAACTTCAAGTTCTATTTTGAATTTGTAGAAAGAGAGGGGAGGCTTGTCTAGTCCCTGATTTTAGTGAGATTACTTCAAGTTTCTCTCCATTTAGTTTGATGTTGGCTAATGATATTGCTTCTACTAAGTTTAGGTATGGGCCTTGATTTAATTCCTGACCTTTGCAAGACTTTTAACATGAAGGGATGTTAAATTTTGACAAATGCTTTGTCCACATCTAATGTAATAATCATTTGTTGTTTTTTTCTTTAAGTTTGTTTATGTAGTGGATTACATTAATGGACTTCCATATATTGAGCAATCCCTGCATCCCTAGAATCAAGCCTACTTGATTGTAGGGAATGATCATTTTGGTCTGTTCTTGGATTGGGTTGGCAAGAATTTTGTTGAGTGTTTTTGCATGGATATTCATAATGGAAATTGGTCTGATGTTCTCTTTCGTTTTGGGTCTTTGTGAGGTTTTAGTATCAGCCTAATTGCTGCTTCACAGAACAAATTGGGTGGTGGTCCTTTTGTTTCTATTTTGTGGAATAGTTTGAAGAGTATTGGTATTAAGTCTTCTTTGAAGATCTTGATAGAATTCAGCACAAAAAACATCTGGTCCTGGACTTTGGTGGTTGGGATATTTTTAATGACTGCTTCTGTTTTTTTAGGGGGTTACAAGACTGTTTAGATAGATTATCTGATCCTGATTTAACTTTGGTATTTGGTATATGTCTAGGAAATTGTCCATTTCATGCAGTTTTTCCAGTTGTGTTGAATATAGGCTTTTGTAGTAGGATCTGATGATTTTTGGATAGGTCTGCCTACTTAGGCTACTTAATCTTTTTCCCTTACTACTTTTAATATTCATTGTTTAGTAAATTTGGTGTTTTGATTATTATGTGATGGGAGGAATTTGTTTTCTGGTCGAAACTATTTGGAGTTCTGTAAGCTTGTATGGTCATGGGCATCTCTTTCTTTAGGTTAGGGAAGGTTACTTCTATAATTTTGTTGAAGGTATTTACTTGCCCTTAAAGTTGGGAATCTTCACTCTCTTCTATACCTATTATCCTTGGGTTTGGTCTTCTCATAGTGTCCTGGATTTCCTGGATGTTTTGGGGTTAGGAGCTTTTTCCAGTTTGCATTTTCTTTGTTGTGTCCATGTTTTCTATGGTATCTTCTGCACCTGAGATTCTCTCTTTTATCTCTTATATTCTGTTGGTGATGCTTGCACCTAAGACTCCTGATCTCTTTTCTAGGTTTTCTTTCACCAAGTTTGTCTCCCTTTATGATTTCTTTATTGTTTCTTTTTCCATTTTTCGATCCTGGATGGATTTGTTCAGTTCCTTCACCTGTTTGGTTGTGTTTTCCTGTAATTGTTTTTTTCCCCAAATTTTATTAGGTATTTACTTCATTTACATTTTAAATGCTATCCCCAAAGTTCCCTATACCCTACTCTCCCCGCTCCCCTATCCACACACTCCCACTTCTTGGCCCTGGTGTTCCCCTGTACTGGGGCTTATAAAGTTTGCAAGACCAAGAGGCCTCTCTTCCCAATGGTGGCTGACTAGACCATCTTCTGCTACATATGCAGCTAGAGACACGAGCTCAGGGGGTGCTAGTTAGTTCATATTGTTGTTCTACCTATAGGGTTGCAGACCCCTTCAGTTTCTTGGGTACTTTCTCTAGCTCCTCAGTTGGGGACCCTGTGTTCCATTTGATAGCTGACTGTGAGCATCCACTTCTGTGTTTGCCAGGCACTGGCATAGCCTCACAAGAGACAGCTATATCAGGGTACTTTCAGCAAAATCTTGCTGGTGTATGCAATAGTGTCTGCATTTGGTGGCTGCTTATGAGATGGACCCCT
Organism: Mus pahari; assembly: GCF_900095145.1. NCBI lineage: Eukaryota > Metazoa > Chordata > Mammalia > Rodentia > Muridae > Mus > Mus pahari. Next base: position 356,269 of record NC_034606.1, on the reverse strand, counting down.
GGGTGGGGCAGATTTGGATGGTCCATCCTTTCGTCTCAGCTCCAAACTTTGTCTCTGTAACCCCTTCCATGCGAGTTTTGTTCCCAATTCAAAGGGGCGAAGTGGCCACATTTTGGTCTTCCTTCTTCTTGAATTTCATGTGTTTTACAAATTGTATCTTGGGTATTCTAGGCTTCAGGGCTAATATCCACTTATCAGTGAGTGCNTGTTGTGTGAGTTCTTTTGTGATTGGGTTACCTCACTCAGGATGATA